>NC_085874.1:52308017-52315517 GCF_034702125.1 Engraulis encrasicolus | reverse complement strand
AAATGTTAAAAAGAGTGAAAACGGAAGATTATCTTCACCCCCTAGAGCCGACGCCGTGCCACCGCCAAACTTGGTTGGGCTCATTGCATTCTAGAATGTTGCACACTACAGCACGAAACCAAACCGTCTCTGGTGAAGTGTTGCAGTATACCCAGTAACAAATGTTATACACGAAACAAAAAAGTTCACAACTGTTCCATGATATTCCATGACTACTAGGGGTCCCCGGACCACACTTTGAGAATCACTGTGCTAATAGAACCCACCCAGATTCAAGGTGCACATGGACAGAAAGTGCCAAGTCAGCTGAGCAAAGGAAATGGAACAGGGCCATTGGGAACCTTCTCATGAGATCCAGGTTGTTGCAGGCTTTCATAATCATAAACCATGTCATAAAAAAACCTCCTAGACAGCTGGTTGATTTGTGTAATGTTGATTTGTGCAATTTAAGGCCTTTGTGTGGCCTCATCTCATTGCAACATACTGGATTCTGGAGTTATGACGTTTTACAGGCGATGTAAGTTACTCAACAGCTATAGTTCCAATCCCAACCCTTACTTAAGCCATGACTCCTGGGGCCGCTGCCAAGCCAAATGAAACTGCCATGTGTTTAAGGCACAAGCTCATGTAAATAAACTGTTATGACTACTATGCGCCCGTGAAACATTGACCATGCATGTCTATAACATAAGAGTTCATATCACATGAAAAAAACATCCAGGAAGAACAGCAGGGCCTGACCAGACAGCAGAGCAAGAGAGATGCACAACAATTGGTCCATCAGACCGTTAGTCTGACCAAATTCAGGATGCCTTCATAGTAGGCTATTTAGTAGGGCTGGGCGATATGAAAAAAACCAATATCACGATATGGATTACTTTATATCACGATAACGATATACATCACGATATAGCACAATTACATACGTTTTCAGTTATTCTCTTTATTTGCTCTTTATTTTTTCATGTCACAAAACAACCTTTCTTTAAAATGGATCTTTTTATTCTTATTTTTACAGTTACATTAACTTATAGTGTGTATTGTGACAACATGAAATGTAATTAAATGATATTCAATTGTATAAAATTGATAAAATTATTATCACGATATAAACGATATAGGGGAAAGGTCACGATATACACTTTTATATCACGATAACGATATATATCGTCATATTGCCCAGCCCTACTACACTGTGTTCCAAATTATTATGCAAATTATATTTTTCTCAGATTTTCCTAAATAGTCGATGCAAACGACAGTCAGCATAATTTCCAAGTCATCAACTGTTATTTAATGAATTCAAATGTTATTGAACAAACCTCCCAATGATAACAATATTTTTTCAAAAATAAAAACTTAAAACGCACTGTTCCAAATTATTACGCACGACCGAGTTTCATAACATTTTACAGGTTGTTAATAACTGAAAATGCTCATTTTTTGAATTTGCAGCATTAGGAGGTCATAGTTAGTGAAATCAAAAGCTATTTCAATCAAAAATGTCTTAACAGGTCAAGTTACATTTTAACATAGGACCCCTTATTTGATAGCAGCTTCACAATTCTTGCATCCATTGACCTTGTGAGTTTTTGGACAGTTTCTGCTTGAATTTCTTTGCAGGATGTCAGAATAGCCTCCCAGAGCTGCTGTTTGGATGTGAACTGCCTTCCACCCTCATAGATCTTTTGCTTGAGGATGCTCCAAAGGTTCTCAATAAGGTTGAGGTCAGGGGAGGATGGGGGCCACACCATGAGGTTCTCTCCTTTTATGCCCATAGCAGCTAATGATGCAGAGGTATTCCTTGCAGCATGAGATGGTGCATTGTCATGCATGAAGATGATTTTGTTAAGGAAAGCACGGTTCTTCCTTTTGTACCATGGAAGAAAGTGGTCAGTCAGAAACTCCACATACTTTACAGAGGTAATTTTCACACCTTCAGGGACCTTAAAGGGGCCAACCAGCTCTCTCCCCATGATTCCCGCCCAAAACATGACTCCGCCACCCCCTTGCTGACGTCGCAGCCTTGTTGGCACATGGTGGCCGTCCACCACCCATCCACGACTCCATCCATCTGGACCATCCAGGGTTGCACGGCACTCATCAGTGAACAAAACTGTTTGAAAATTAGTCTTCATGTATTTCTGGGCCCACTGCAGCCGTTTCTGCTTGTGACCATTGTTTAGGGGTGGCCGAATAGAAGGTTTACGCATAACTGTAAGCTTCTGGAGGATCCTACACCTTGATGTTCGTGGGACTCCAGAGGCACCAGCAGCTTCAAATATCTGTTTGCTACTTTGTAATGGCATTTTAGCAGCTGCTCTCTTAATCCGATGTTTTTGTCTGGCAGAAACCTTCCTTGTTGTGCCTTCATCTGCACGAACCCGTGTGTGCTCTGAATCAGCCACAAATCTCTTAACAGTACGATGATCACGCTTAAGTTTTCGTGAAATATCTAAGGTTTTCATACCTTGTCCAAGGCATTGAACTATTTCACGCTTTTCGGCAGCAGAGAGATCTTTTTTCTTTCCCATATTGCTTGGAAATGGTCATCTGCTTAATAATGTGGAATGCCCTTCATAAGTAGTTTTTCCTTAATTGGGCAAACCAATTGGTCACAGGCGTCTGAGATTGATTTCAGTGATCTAAAGAGCCCTGTGACACAATACCATCCATGAGTTTATTTGAAAAACAAGAAATGTAATCTTTATAACACTTAATTACAATTTGCGTAATAATTTGGAACACGGTGTATTTAGTATGAATCATTTTGGACTGAAAATGTTCTGCACTTGTGAGTGGCCCTTTGTTTTAGCACTTGTTTATACTGCATCGGCTATCTGTGTGCGAGTTCCACTCCTTGCTGCTGTGGATTATCGCTTGGGAGCTAAAGCACCCAGCTAGGATTGGAGTTACTGGCGCCACACCCCTCTGACTGGTCTCTGTTTGGTGCGAAAGACATGGAACCATATTTTCCCAATTTGTCATGATGGAAGTGAACCACAGTGCCACCTGTATGTCATGCTGCGTTGAAATGGACCCGTGGTGGAAGTACAGTGCCACCTGTATGTCATGCTGCGTTGAAATGGACCCGTGGTGGAAGTACAGTGCCACCTGCATGCTATGCTGCATAGCTACTGACAACTTTGACGCCTGATGCCAATCAAATAACCAAATTAGCAGTTGTGTTAAAAATATCCCCATAAACAGGTGTCCCACCCAGGGGCATTACCGGAATACCATGAATTTTAGTGTTTGTTGCAGACAAAAAACTAGCCAGTTAGGTGTGGGTGGCCTTGGCTGGACGCAGGGTGCGTTGTCTGGGTGCCTGGTGATAAGAAAGTGGCCTTGGCTGGACGCAGGGTGCGTTGTCTGGGTGCCTGGTGATAAGGAAGTGGCCTTGGCTGGACGCAGGGTGCGTTGTCTGGGTGCCTGGTGATAAGAAAGTGGCCTTGGACCGAAGTCGGGGGGTGGTGGAGATGATGAACTGGTGGATTTCACCGTTTAATATGGACAAACGTAATCAAAGTAGTGGTGGGAGAGTGGCCTTGGCTGGAGCCAAAAGTGTCTTTTTTGTGTGTGTGTGTGTGTGTGTGTGTGTGTGTGTGTGTGTGTGTGTGTGTGTGTGTGTGTGTGTGTGTGTGTGTGTGTGTTTGAGATAACGTACCTCCTGCAGCTTGAAGTTCTTCCTCTCGGAGAACATGACCTCGTTCCAGACCACCTCCACGCCCTCCTCTGTGTCCATCGCCAGGTAGGCGTTGTCGATGCCCGGCACGTTACGCTGGTTCACCTGCACACACATGGGAAATGGTAAATGGACTGCATTTACATAGTATAGCACCTTTCCACTCCTTCGAGCACTCAAAGCCTCTAAGCCTCTCTACCTCTAAAAAGGGCACAATTGGACCACAAGGCTTTGCCACAGGATAAAGGAGGAGCTGTGAAGACCATGTTCAGTCTCAACACAATTTAAACAAAATATGTACCGTAGTTACTGCACTTTGCCTTTGTAGGGCAGCAGTGCTGATGCTTAATTACGTACATACTTTTGTAGCTAAACGTCACATTTCTTTTCAGCCTAAAACTCTTATTTTCCCTCCCGGGAATTCCTGTGCAGCTTTGCTATCCCTGTAAGCTTCTCTTTTCATTCTTCCCCGTTTCCTTCCCTGAGGTTTCTTTTTCTTTTTCCTCCACGTCTCTCTGCTCTCTGTGATGTGTTATGCCCATAGACACCTTCACTTCCATCGGGCTGGATGAAGCATCTTATCTCTGATCTGTTACTGTCTATGTCCTTACCTAGATTAGTCTATGTCTGCATGGGAGAGCAAGAAACGCAATTTCAAATTCTTTGTATGACCAGTGCATGTAAAGAAATTGACAATAAAACTTGACTTGACTTGACTTGACTTACTGTGTTATTCTCCATCACTCTCTCGTGTAAGTTATCAGACATACAGTCATGGCATAAGATTCCAGCACATCTTTACCATTACCTCCATTCATATATTTTTTTAAACCAATACCATTAAAAAAAAAAAAAAAACATTTGTATAGCACATCGTCATACACAGTTACCATCCAATGTTCTTGAGAGAAATAAGAAAAAATATCACGGATAGTAGCATTATCTAAAGAGTAGATGCATAACCCTTCAAGCTAACCAAAGGCAGATGAAAATGCCTGTTCTGAATTTCTTAGTTTCTTTTCAAAGCATGCCATTGCTGGGCCAGTTCTAAATCCAACAGGAAGCTGATTCCAGGCAGTATTTGGCAGCATACTGGCTACACGCCACTACACCCTGTCTGGCAGCATACTGGCTACACGCCACTACACCCCGTCTGGATTTTACCCCGAGTGCAGCCATCAAAAGAGATTCTGAAGACCTAAGACATGGGGGCAGTCATGGGTAAGCGGTTAGGGTGTCAGACTTGTAGCCCAATCGTTGTCAGTTCAACTCCCAACTCACCAGGTTAGTGGGGGGAGTAATTAACCAGTGCTCTCCCCCGTCCTCCTCCATGACTGAGGTACCCTGAGCATGGTACCGTCCTGCCACACTGCTCCCTTTTGAGGGCCATTGGGGGCTGCCCCTTTGCACAGGTGAGGCATGAATGCAATTTCGTTGTGTGCAGAAGAGTGCTGTGTCACAATGACAATGGGAGTTGGAGTTTCCGAGTTGGGCTTTCACTTTTTACATCTTTTAGGGTGATATTGCTCTAACAAATCTGCATTACATTTAGGGCCAAAGCCATCGCAAAGAAGAAGTATGCTCTTTTATCAAAACAGAGTGAAGGGCATTCATGAATGCATTTCCTGCTTCTGTCATCTCTCAGTTTCTCTCTCCTCTTAAAGACTTGCGAGCCATAACAACATCCCAAGCTGACATTGAGAACAAAGCCACCGCTGGAACAACCTACCCAGCTACATTCAAAATGCCTCTTCACTGGAAATCTTTAAACAACAACTTAAACCCATCTCTTTTTGGAGGCCTTTGACTTCTAGTGTAAACAAACACACACACACTTACACTGATATTATGTAAAGCGACCTTGGGTGTTTTAAAAGGCGCTATATAAAACAGAGGTATTATTATTATTTATTATAACTTGGATTATTAAATAACCCTGTTCTTGGGGGGTGCTGAATGTAGAAACCCATCAATATCCGGATCGTGAGCCAGATGTACCACAAAAAACTCCACAAAATTTCAGCCAAGTCCGTTTATAACGTTTTGAGTTATCCTGCTGACAAACAGACAAACCAATGCTACCGAAAACATGATCTCCTTGGCAGAGGAAATAATAACTCCTAGTCTCTCACCTCTTCCCTTCGCTTCTGCCAGCGTCCGCACGGGCTCTCCTCCAGGATCTCAGACTCGTCTTCGCTCTCCTCCTCCTCATCCTCCGTGGCGGCTGTGGCTGGCGGGGGCTGTGTCACCGTGGAGACGGGTGGGGAGACGGAAGACACCCCCTGGGTGTTCCCGCCGGGTGGCGCTGTGGACTCTGACTTGTTGTCCATGGTCGGGGCGGCACCTCCTGGAGCGGCCTGCTGTGTGGATTTGCCTTCTCCCTCTGACATGGTGGCTATGGGGCGGCTAGTCTGGCCAAGCTCCACTCCTCCAAACTAAGAGCCCCAAGAGTCCCCAAGTCAAGAGACCTGCTCACACTCACCACTGGTGAGGGGCAGAGAACTGCAAAGTGAAATGTGAATAAGGTATGGTCATTGGTCAGGTATGTTGACGTTGATATTACACTCACCGCACCGGCCACTTTAATAGATACACCGACCGACAACAGTTCATTATATGTACAAAGTTGTAGAAGTAGTAGTTGTAGTAGTAGTAGTAGTAGTACTGTAGTAGTTAGCAGCCTGTAGCAGGCAGTGTAAGTTTGACTTGGAAAGTGGTGGGGACATTAAACTTACAATGGGTCCAAGTTAGCTATTTTTTGCATTATTTGTGAAAAAGAGGTGGGGACGACGAGCTATGCTCATCTCAAAATGGACATGTACCCACCATCCACACCAAAAAAATACAACCATGTTGGTCAGTTATGATGAAGTTACTACTACTAGTAGTGTGCCATGTTACAGGTACAGGCTCTGCTCTTGGCTGATCTCAGAAGGCATACAGACTGAGACTCCCAACGGAGTTCGCTCCCGGACGTGCGGTCCCCGGTGTTTCTATCACTCCCGGACTTGCGGTCCCCACCCGATTATATTTCACGTATTATCATATACTGCCACATACAAGCAATTTAGGGTTAGGTTTAGGTTTAGGTTTAGGGTTAGGGTTAGGTTTAGGGTTAGGGTTAAGGTTAGGGTTAGGTTTAGGGTTAGGGTTAAGGTTAGGGTTAGAAACAAAAAACTAACATCAACAAGATAACTGGCTCCGTAATATGGCGGTGGTACCGTTAGTCTGGCTAGTGGGAGCGAGATGAAATGGGAGTGTAATGAGATGGGAGCGTGAATCTGGGAATCTCTCAGAATACCATGAGGGTTGCAGACAGTGCATGATGCGAGACCAAATGAGCTGTTGGTGTTGTTAACTTTCTTCAGCTGTTGGTTACTGTTGTGTTCACTGCAAGTATTCTTCCCCTACCTTGTTGCATCGGTGCAGTGCAACTGTGTGATGACAATGCCATAAAAAGGGGAGGGTACCCACCACTACCCAGTATGACGTATGAAAAAAACAGTACCCCAAATTTGAGCTATGCGGAGTTACACAGCAATAGCAAAGTCACAGTTATTTCAGCAACACTGTGGGGGGAAACTGTTGCTCAATTTAAGCCACGAAACCGCCTGTTCAAATCGCTAATCCGTGGCTGCTGGCATTCGGAAATTTAAGTTCCGCAGGCTTCAACCAAGTTCAGTGCTAGCCTTTAGCAAGCTAACGCAAGTATGTCAAGTTGGTTCATGAATTGACCCACATTTGTGATAGTCGAGTCGAACCACCACTGTGAATGACGTCTTGTTACATTCAGAAATGTATGCGAATTCTTGTGA
>NC_085874.1:52238017-52303017 GCF_034702125.1 Engraulis encrasicolus | reverse complement strand
CTACTCTACTACTAGGTGATCTTCGAGGACCCCCTCTTCCCCGCCGACAACTCCTCACTTTTCTACAGCACTGCTCCTCCCTTTGACATCGTCTGGAAACGGCCATCGGTGAGTTCTCAACCAATTAGCCCTTTGATGAGTGCCATCACATATGTGATTAGAACTTTGGCTACATTTTGAGTTCTCATCATGATGTCATAAGGACTTTGCAGGATTTATGGGATCTATATTGTTACAGTGAAATACTAGAAGAGTTGGGTAAAAAATACTTGCACCTCAATGGAGAAATAAATAGACACATAAACAAATAGATGATTGGATGTACATTTTGAAATTGAAGTCTATCAAATGTAGCTGATAAGAAATTTGAGTGGGATATGGGATAGGACAGGCTATTGGAAATGGCCATCTGTGAGTTTCCAATTAACAAATAGGCCTAAATAAATACATTAACAAGCAAATTAATAAATGGAGCAGCGCATTTTAAATTAAACCATGATCAAATGCAAGCGAAAAAAATTTAGTTTAGCATGAGTTCCCTCAGCCTGCTGGCTGGTTAAAACCTGATGTCTTGACAACCTGGTTATCTCTGCTAAGGAGGTTTAATGCTTTCGATCTCGTTGGTTTGTCTATACTGTCTGTTTGTGTGTCTGTTTGTTTTGTCAGCAGGATAGCTCAAAAGATATTAACAGATTTGGATGAAACTTTGTGGAGTAATTGGAAATTACCAAAGGAACAAGTGATTCAATTTTGATGGCGATCACCATTGCGTGAATTTTGTCATTCAAGTTTTTAACTCCACAAAAAGAAGGCAGAAAGACTTGGAAATAAAAACAGGGTGTGTTCTATCAAACAGCTTCCTTGGCGGAGGTCTGCACTCTCTGAGTGCATTTGTAGTTGGAACCTGATTCTGCCATGAAGTCTTGTGGCACCGAAAAGGCATACTGCATGGACTGTACACAGTAAATTCTGCAGTGCTCATTTAACACTTAGAGAGTTGATTTGACATCATTTGGACTTGAATTAACTCTTTGTACTGTACTTCATGTATGCCCAAAGGGAGACACAGCCAAGCCACTAATAACCCTCAATCTGTTACATTGGCTACGCTTACAAGGGCCATTTAATTCAGAAATAACTCACCTTAATTCTTAATTCCGCTTTGAAAACATCATGTAAACACACAATTCGGAATTAAATGAAATATCAAAGGGAACTCGATGGAACTATTTAATTCGGAATAATTAATTCGGAATTAAAAACGTCAAAAACGTAGCAATTAACTCTTGAACACATTTTTTTAAAGTCCTTTCTTTTTGGCATTTCCAAGCCTTAGTGATCATTTCTCCCTTCATGCCACCTCTTCCGGTGGATTCCCCCCACACAGAGAGGAGACATTATTCAGCTGTATGTTTGCTTAGAACAGAGACTGTGGAACCTGGAGAATCTTTGGTTAGAGCATAGCTTGGACTTGTCACATTCTCAAATCTCAGGCAACTGACCCTTTGCAGCGGTAGGCACGGCGGGGCTTTGCAAATACCGCTGGCTGGGCATGAACAAACAGCCGAGCAGGAAGAGCTGTCTGCGGGGTGGCACCTGCTTCCTGAAGAGAGAGAGAGTTGGTTTTATAGAGTCGCAACATAGCGCATGTAAAGCCAGCTCTCAAACTAAACATGTATTTCGAAGCACATGTAAAGCCTGCTCATACTTTAAACATGTATTTTTATTAAGGCATTCTGTTGCTGCCTTTGATGAAGTGAAGAGGAATGGCAAGGGCGAAGGAGACTAGAAAGCATTTGTGATGTTTTTTTTATGTGGCATCGCATGGCAGACCAGTTGTTTATGGAAGGGAAATTTGAGCTAGCAGCAAGACGGAAAACATTATCCGGGTACAATTCAAACAATTCAATAATATATAAAAAAAGTAGGGGTGGGCATAGATTAATTTTTTTAATCTAGATTAATCTCACTGCAATTATGAAATTAATCTAGATTAATCTAGATTAATCTATATCAAAATGGCTCATTCAGAATAGGCACGCTAGCTAAATAATGAAGAAGAAAAAAAACCTAGGGGGTTTCTTAAGATGGCACATTAGACCAGAGCTCATCTCTTTTTTCCAAAATGCATCTCATCATCAAAAAAATGTTTGATATTTGGTGATGAAAAAAAAATCACTGCAATATTTGAAAAGTGTTTCGAATATGTTAGGAAGCATTTACAGTCATAATATACTGACATTTCAAAATGAACAGTGCTATAAATTGTAAAGGCAAATATAGATAAATCTAAAACATTTAGACTATTTAAACAAAATGACCTAAACAATTCAGCATTTCTAATGGGCAGAGAGAGAGAGAGAGAGAGAGAGAGAGAGAGAGAGAGAGAGAGAGAGAGAGAGAGAGAGAGAGAGATGAATCTGCCACTGACTATTAAACAAGTTAGCGGCTCCTTTAGAGAGGGAGGAGCTGCGCAGCAGAGCAAAGTCAGAGCCATCTACTGGATTTCTAGAGCTAGTTCTAGATCCTAAAGCAATGGCCCACATCGATTTGACCTAAACCTGACAGTTGTTCTCTGTGTTAGAATGCGGAGTTACAACTCCAAATGAATTCAGTTTGCAAAAAAAAAAAAGTCAAGCGCGACGACCGCGAGTTTGGCTATATCAAGCGCAACAAACGCGAGGTGTATCCGTCTGACATGAGTCGCAAATGCGCGAATACAAACATTCAGCGAGAGTAGATATCGACAGTTTCAGTTTGACAATCTTCAAAATGTATATCACACGGAATGTTTTGCAATTATGGCACAGGATTGTTGTTTGTGTTCAATGCAATGCGTGAGGAAATGTAGGCCATGTCGGGCTGGTACACAATAATGTCTGCTTCACCTCAAACAATAGCCTAACGTCTCTCTAGTCTACCACTTGTGAAAAGGCACTAAAACAACCAGGCAGAGAGATTCATGTTTACAGCATGCAAACACTGTTCATATTTAGTAGGTCTGCTGAGCAACAGGTGGAGAGGCAAAGCGACTGGAGGGCAGTCTGAAAGCGTCTGTCAATCGAACGGTGACGCGCATCCCCAAACCCCAAATCCATATTTTGAGAATAGATTAACGTGCGATATTTTCTTTGTCGCGCGATAAGAGTCTCACCTTATCGCAGCACGTTAATGCCGATAACGGCCCACCACTAAAAAAAAGACAATTCAATTAGTACAAAACCGTGATTTCATTTCAGTTCTGAAAAGCGTGTACACCAGGCACTTTCCCTAAATTGTGCTGATCAGTATTTGATGGTGATGATCTCTTGCCCTGTAGTTAGTGGCCTAATTAGACGCCTGAAGCGGGAGTCTAGAACACAAGCTCAGCTGCTCCTCCGCCTCAGTCAAAGATCTGACACAGCTCATACCCACAATCCCTTGGGGCCCGGACTGGCCATAAGGCATACAGGGCATTTGCCAGGTGGACTGGTGATGATTTTGGCCTTCCCCTTTAAGTAATGGTGCCAGTCCTCATACCACAACAGCAATCCTCTCAGAGTCAGACTTAAATATTAATTTTGGTTGTTGGGGTCAAAATGACTACATGACTAAAAATGTTGTCAAAAGACCCATTGTCTCTCTCAATGCCTGGCGGACTGGTCTTGGCTGAAAATGCCCGGCCTGATTTGTCATCCTAGTCCAGCCCCCCCGCTCCCCCCCGTCTGCCAGGCCATGTGATGGGAGAGTGGAGGCCAGTCGCTATGAGGAAGATATACACGGACCATGACTTAGTCCACAACTATTACACTGACCTGAGATATACACGGACCATGACTTAGTCCACAACTATTACACTGACCTGAGATATACACGGACCATGACTTAGTCCACAACTACTACACTGACCTCAGCTATACCCGGACGATTACTTAGTGCACGACTACTACACTGACCTGAGATATACACGGACCATGACTTAGTCCACAACTACTACACTGACCTCAGCTATACCCGGACGATTACTTAGTGCACGACTACTACACTGAACTTATACTGTAAACCAGTGTTTCTCAACCTTTTTTGTCTTGTGTACCCCCTAAGCCTTTTTGTCCTAAGATGAGTACCCCTCACTCATGCTCTATATGCCAATGTGACTATTCCCCATGCATTTGTTAATTTTTCCACGTACCCCCTGCAGTGTGCTCGCGTACCCCTAGTGGTACCCGTACCCCTGGTTGGGAAACACTGCTGTAAACCACAGACCAGTAGTTCAATCAAACTCAGTAATTTGCCTACTGTACATGCAAATGCAGTAAAAAGATCATGATGCATGGACATAATAATGTCTTATTTATTTTTTAAAGCATGAGCATGCGCTTATGATATTTAAAAAAAAAAAAAAACATCCAAAGCGATATTATAATGTTGTGATGGACTTCTCTGGGATTTCTATGTATTCCCTTCTACATAATTCAAATGTATAATTGGCTGTAGGTGCTTTTTGTGTTTGTGTTTATTGCTACACGTATTTTATTTTAATAGATTTACAAAAGCAGTTCAATGTTGTATTATTATCAGTCTTCACCTCCACCAAGAAATTTTGTGCTTGGTCGTTTTGGTTTGTTTGTCTGTCTGTCTGTCTCTGTCTGTCTGTCTGTCTGTCTGTCTGTCTGTCTGTCAGCAGGATAACTCAAAACGTAATAGGCACGGATTTTGATGAAATTTTGTGGAGTTGTTGGAAATGACAAAAGGAACAAGTGATTAAATTCTGGTGGTGATGTGGATCACGATCCGGGTCCAGGAATTTTTAAAAAGATTCTTCACCATTGCAGAAAAGGGCCCATTTTTTACATTCCAGTTTCTAACTCCACAAATACAAGGCAGAAAGACCTGGGGGGGAAAATGAGGGTGTAACACAGTCAAATGTTCTATCAAACAGCTTCCTTGGCGGAGGTCTGCACTCTGTGAGTGCATCTCTGTTTTTTAATGCCACAGGCAACCAGGTGTCATGTCCGTGCCGTGCTGTGTGATCTGAGGCTAGGGGTGCCTCCCAATATGTGACCTTGCCTCCTCCACTTGCGCTTGTCTCCTCGCCCCGCCTCCTGGCCCCTCCTCCGTGGAGAAAACGATAAAGTTTCCCAGCTGTCAGCCTAGCCACAACAACTTTTGAGGGACTGTTTTTCATTTACCGTCCCAATTGCAAACGAGAAAAAGACTCTACAATTGAGCTTTTGCAAGATATTGAAATATAATGCTGTTGTCAGTGATGTCATCATGACGAGAAGCGAGTGGAGGAGGCAAGTGGAGGAGGCAAGGTTGCATATTAAGATGCACTTAATGTGAGTTATAAATGGCCTCACCATCTGGAATAGTAGGTGATCCTGTGCTGCTCGTATTACAGATGAGATTTGGTTTTGACACTTTGTCACTTTTGACTTTTTGGCAGCTCTGTGCCACTTACCGTAGCGATGGCACACGTGATGAATCGCTCTTATACATGTCATCATCATCATCATCATCATGTGTGTGTGTGTGTGTGTGTGTGTGTGTGTGTGTGTGTGTGTGTGTGTGTGTGTGTGTGTGTGTGTGTGTGTGTGAGAGAGAGAAAAAGGTCTGCCTTTGGCTGAATGTATGTAAGAATGGGCTATATGGTTAATGTATGTGTAACGATGTGTGTTATGTATTGTGCATTCTGTATTTATACCTGTATTTATGCCGGACACCTTCATTTCCCTCAGAATTAATAAATGATACTCTACTACTCTACTATTCTACTCTACTGCACTCTACTCTACTCTACTGTACTCTACTACTGTATTCTACTCTACTCTACTCTACTCCTCTACTCTACTCTACTACTCTACTCTATTCTACTCTACTATTTTCTATTCTACTCTACTCTACTCTACTCTACTCTTCTCTACTGTACTGTATTCTCCTCTCCTCTACTCTACTCTACTCTTCTCTCTCCTCTACTCTTCTCTTCTCTACTCTCCTCTCCTCTCCTCTGCTCTCATCTCCTCTTCTCTCCTCTCCTCTACTCTACTCTACTCTACTCTACTCAACTATACTCTACTGTACTGTACTCTACTCTACTCTACACTACTCTACTCTACTCTACTCTACTCTACTCTGCACTACTCTACTCTACTCTACTCTACTCTGCTATTCTCTTCTCTTCTCTTCTCTTCTCTTCTCTTCTCTTCTCTTCTCTTCTCTTCTCTTCTCTCCTCTACTCTACTCTACTCTACTCTACTCTCCTCTCCTCTACTCTACTCTGGTTCACACGTTACCCACGGCACCCAGTAGCAGCATGATGAAGGAGGAGAAAGGAGGATTAGCTGGATGAAAGGAGAAATCAAATCAGATCAAATATCTTTTCAGTCTGATAAAACATCTCTGGCTGCATGTGATGCTGAATTAATTTGTTGCACCTTTTGGAGAAAAAAAAACGATTCACTTCATGGCTATACTGCCCTACAATATCAGAACGCAGTATCTTGAAAATGGTCGAAAATGGGTTTAGACCGGAAATTGGCTTTAAAATACCTTCTTTTTCTTGTGTTAAAATTTTTTGGCCCAACTTGGTCCCGTTTCGGAAAAAAACGCAAAAAACTGATTATACTGCGCTTTTTGGTTTTAGGAGGTTACGTCGTACTAGCCAAGAACGCAGTATAATGCGAATTATACTGCACTTCTCCATTGACACCGTGGTTTTGGTGTAGACAGTAATACCACAACAGAGCGCAGTATAATGATTTTTCAGCTAAAAAGTAATGAGAATGTTGTTTTTTTTGCTTTTTTCTTGTGTGCATAAATTTTCACCATAAAAAAGTATTATATGGAAGTGTCATCACCACTTTACCTCCAACACAGTCGCGTGGACAGAAAGGAAACTTTAAAGCCTTTTTTCTCAGTTTGCCATTTTGAATTATACTGCGTTCTGAAATTGTAGGGCAGTATACTGTAGGTTGGTTTACTTTGACCTTTTTGTGGAGGGTGTGGAATAGGAGAAGTGAGGTGACGTTTATCAAGGGGTTGCGTCGAGTATCTAAGCCGGCATGTGTCCCCTGTGCCGTGCTCAGGGTTGGACTGGTTATCGGGCATACAGGACATTTTCCCAGTGGGCCTACAGTAATCAGGGGCTGATAATTTTTTGGCTTGTTTGTTTTTTAGTTTGTTTCAAATGACATACTTAGATATCGGCCCACAGTTTAAATGGGTAAGCCCATCGGTGCATCCTTAATATACAGTGGACTGAGCATATCATTAATGTAGTAGTATTGGGGTGGGGGTGGGGGGATCATTTGTGTAGTAGTATTGGGGTGGGGGTGGGGGGATCATTATTGTAGTAGTATTGGGGTGGGGGTGAGGGGCAGGTCTATGCCAGTGATTCTCAAAGTGTGGTCCGGGGACCACTAGTGGTCCGCGACAGAGCTCAGGTGGTCCGCAAGGGGATTTCTATTTTTCCAAGACAAGCTAGCAGTAAGCTATATTTGTAAGTAAATATAAAGCTAAACTAAACAAATGTGAAGCTAAGCATAGCTGAAGTGTCATTTTCACCACAATAAGACAGGCTTGTAAAACGTGAATAAAAAGTATGTGATCTGCACCGAAATTAGACGTGTCAAATTAGCAACCGTCAACTGTCAATTGAATTGACAGGTGGTCCCTGAACATTTTTTGGGGGGACAAAGTGGTCCACGGTCTGGAAAAGTTTGAGAAACACTGGTCTATGCCAAACGCGCCCGGGCCGGTTTGTGGACCCAGTCCAGCCATGCGCGTGTTGGCTGTGTTCATGTCAGACGGCATGTGTCCCCTGCGCTGTGTTGGCTGTGTTCGTGCGACAACATGTCAGAAGCACTTCAGCAGATGCTCACACTGGGTCTAACAGGAGAAGGCCAGGGGAACTCACACACCTGAACAGGGGCATAGCAACACATTTTGGGCCCTATGTGCAATCAGCTCCAATGGACCTCCCAGCGATATAGCTACATAAATTAGACACTGTGTGGTCCCCCTATATACAGTACATGGGGCCCTGGTAACTAGGCAGTGGTGGACGAAGTACACCAGTTATGTACTTGAGTAAAAGTACAGTTACCTTGCATTGAAAACTACTCAAGTAAAAGTGAAAGTATTCACCTCACTTTTTTACTTGAGTAGAAGTACAAAAGTATATGCCGTCAAAAATACTTAAGTACTAAAAGTAAAAAGTAAAAACTTGAAAATGAAGCCTTTGGTGCAATTTTAATATTTAAGTGTTGTAGGCCTAGTTTGGTCATATCTAATTAAATATCCTCTGATTTGCATAGGCTATACCAACATGTTAGAACTATGCCATAACAGGCCTCGGAAACACTGTGGAGTAAGTTCATGGATGGTATAGCATCAGAAGTTCATTTTCACCTCTCTAAACATTTAATACTGACCCTAGCATGCCCAAATGAACACATGAAAGGGCCATTCATATTAAAAATGATTAGGCTGAAATTGATTATTAGAACAACTACTACAATACCCCCCAGCCGTAGGCCTACAGTCCAGTATAGGCCTACTTATTTGTGACAGCTTTGCATGTTATCATTATTATTATTATGTAGTGTTTGGTTATGTTAAGGTTGGCTTAGGCCTATGTATGGACAAACAGACTTCTTGCGCTTCTAAGCTACCTTTAAAGATAGGAACATCTTCATATACTTGTAATGGTCTCTATTTGCTAGATGCCAATGATTTGTAATAGCCTACTTGATACAACTTAATTGGAACATCTGTCTGATCATGAAAAAGCCTTTTGTGCCTGTGCACATCACTGGGCCAATATTTAGCCAAAGTCCACTTTTTTTCTCTTTTTTTTAAACTTTGTTACTGTTGTTATTTACAACCTCACTTTGGTGGTATTGCCAGTGCTTTTAATATCCACTGTAGCCTACTGACCTGACTTAAGGGAAAGGATAGGCCTACATGTTGCGTGCATATAGCCTCACTTAATAACATATGGTGGGCATGGCAATCCTCATGTTAAGATACAAAGCCTTTACACAAGCCTTTTTTCCATAAAGTTGAAGTAAATATTTTTTTTGGTGACAGGGGAGTCTATTAGACAAGTAATTGATATCCCCAACTACTTCAGAAAATACTGCAATGTATTGAGGGGAAAGAATGCTATCACGGAGTTGTGTGCCTGGATGGTTTGGAATAAGCAGCATGTTTAGGCATCCTGTGTACTTGACTCAAGAAACCAACACGCTACAAGAGCGGCAATTATGTGTCTATTGTAAGCCATAACACAGATATAGCACAGTAAGTCAAATAAGCAGTAGGGCCTACATTAAGCCTATCAATTCGCTGATTATTCAGTTCAAACGCGAAGCCTATCTGACAAATTTCGTCTTGTCAGGCGAGTGCAGCCTGCGAGCTAAACATCCCCCCTCACACAACGAATACGACGTGCAGATTAATACACTCTAACAACGTTATTGTCGCCTGCTTTATTGTTTTGCTGTGTTTTCCGCATGTTACTAGAAAGTACCGTTTCTTCTTGTTTCAATTCGTCTCGCAAGTCGCAACAGTGGACACATCAGTCGTCTTGCTCTGCTCGCTTTCCTTCTAAAACTAATTATGTACAGTGGAGCTTGTTGTCACGTGACACATTACAACCAATCACAATGGCGAATCTCTGAGTCTGCCAATCGGATTCAGTTTCACTTTCTTCACACAAGCGTGAAATCTCAGATTTCATTTGACCAGAATTATGAATTAATTCACCTGCCGTGTATCGCCTTAAATTAAAAAAAAAGGAACGCGTAAGGAACGAGTGTTTCTGTAAATGTAACGAAGTGAAAGTACTAAATTTCGCTTTGAAATGTAGTGAAGTAAAAGTATAAAGTCTCACCAAATAAAAATACTTGAGTAAAGTATGAAAGTATGAAAATGTTACTTAAGTACAGTAACGAATTACATTTACTTCGTTACTGTCCACCACTGTAACTAGGTCACACTGAGTCACCTGAATGCCGATGTAGTATACTTTTATTGTATATTTAGAAAATAAAATAATAATGAAAGTGCTACCCAAATGAGATGTGTAAAGGTTTCGGTCACAGTCAGACCATTCTAGAATAGAAGTGAATGATGTTGATGAGGGGTTACGTCAAGTACCTAAGATGGCACGTGTCCCCTTCGCCGCGTCGGCGGTGCTACCTGTGAAGCAAGCACGTTTCCCCTGCGCTGTGTTGGCCGTGTTGGACGGGTATTAAGTTTGTGTGACTGCATGTCAGAATCACTTCAGCAGATGCTCACACTTGGTTTGACTACGTCCTATGTTGTTTGCAAAGTGCTTGCAGAAAGCTCCCTGCTCAACAGAAAGTTAAAGTAAGCCAATGGGATTACTGAAGGATCTTCATTACAAGATAAGCAATGATGTCTGTCATTAATCCATCAGCATCCATGTCACCCTCCTGGCCTGATTGGACCATTCCTTAAAGTTTCTTTTGTTTCAGACATGTAGAGCGCATCTTAATATGCGACCTTGCCTCCTCCACTTGCCTCCTCCACTCGCTTCTCGTCATGATGACATCACTGACAACAGCATTATATTTCAATATCTTGCAAAAGCTCAATTGTAGAGTCTTTTTCTCGTTTGCAATTGGGATGGTGAATGAAAAACAGTCACTCAAAAGTTGTTGTGGCTAGGCTGACAGCTGGGAAACTTTATCGTTTTCTCCACGGAGGAGGGGCCAGGAGGCGGGGCGAGGAGACAAGCGCAAGTGGAGGAGGCAAGGTGGCATTTATATTTTACCTGATGTGTTTCAACGGTGAGACCTCCGTCTTCATCAGAGGGTCAAATGGATGTTGATGTGTGACGTGCTTTAAAACAGCTGATGTTGTGGAGGTGTGACCTTCCTGTCAATATTGGGCATCAGCTTGAATTTTTACCACACTGCAGTGAGTCCTATATGCAGGTCATCCTGGTTCACAGGGGTGTCCAACTCAAATTAACTGAGGGCCAAAATCAAAATCTGGAACGAAGTTGCGGGCCGAACTCAATATTTATTTGATAACAACTAAGATTGTGTGTGCATGCTCTAAATTCAGTTACATTTCACACGCATATACTGTATTTAAAAATAATAATTATATAAAAAATGAATTATTTTCTGAAAGGTGGGGTAACAAGGTTTCTGCTAGACAGCGGCGATATGTGCATTGTAACTTCTAACTGAACTCGGTTACATTTTATGTTATGGTTCACATTACGTAGGTGAAGTTCATGTAAAACACCCAAAATCACTCAGAATTTTTGCTCAGAGCAGCTCCTGATACAGACCTTTCTACTGCATTATTATTGGTTCTGTTAATTTTCTTAAAGGGACACTGTGCAGGAAATGGTCAAAAAAGGTACTGCAACTATGCCGCTCATTGAAACTAGGTTCTATTGCCTTTATTGCCTCTATTGTAAGTTTACTGAGTAATAAACACATATTAACTAGTATGGTCCAATTACAGTCATTTGCGCAGCTTAAAATGGCTATTTTAGGAAATTCAAAATGGCGGACTATGGAGAAGATCCCCCTTTTCATGTATGAAAATTTCAATTTTTCCAGTCATAATGAATAGTTAGAATTTGATGGTGGTGGTAAGGATTCATGAAAAAGGTAACATTAGTGAGTGGGCAGCATGAATTCTGGAAATAAACAACTAAAAATCTCACACAGTGTCCCTTTAAATATGGGCCAGTGGTTCAGCCCATCTAATTCGTGTTCCGATTTAACAATATTTGCCCTTGAAGACTGTCAGCCCAGCAGAGCATTTCTCCAATATATGAACACCAAATATTTATTTATTATACAAATATAATTTAACTTCTTGTGAGGTTTTTTTTTTAATCTTGTGTTTTTCCAGGTAAAAAAAAGAAGTTTTTGGTCACTAGATATTGTGTATACAGACTAGATTAAAGCAGTCATGCTGGGAATGCAAGCCATCAACAACTGCCCAAAGCCCAATCCCCAGTGACAGTTTCATAGCCAAATACTCCAAATGTCCGTGCACACACACAGCCATGCCCTTGATGGCCCTCTACACTCCTCTCCCCTATTACTGCAGGCCATGATTCTCAAAGTGTGGTCCGGGGACCACTGGTGGTCCGCGAGTGGATTCCAACTGTTCCAAGACAAGCTAGCAGTAGCCTAGGCTATATTTGGAACATGATTACAAAGCTAAACATAACTGACGTCTTATTTTCATGACAAAAAGACAGGCTTGTAATGTGAATAAAAAGTAAAGTGATCTGTGAAATTAGAAGCCTTTAACTGTCAGTCATTCAGTTGGCAGGTGGTCCCTGAACATTTTTGAGGGGGACAAAGAAGTATTTGTTATTGGTCTGAAAAAGTTTGAGAAACGCTGCTGTAGGGCCACCTCTCCACCCCTCTCCCCTCTCCCTCTCCGTAGGGCCGGTCATAAATGGAACCTCATAAAGAGTAATCCTCTCCCCTGGACGGACGTCAGGGCTCTGGAGATGCCAGCTATAGACATCTTCATTATGGGCCTGCGTGCCCTTTAATGGAACAGGCCACCTCATTTCCTTTGATGGCAGTGTAGCTGTTTAAGGCCAATAAAGCGTATGGTTACGGGCACCAGTGATTATGCTAAGCTATGCTAATAATTCTGATACCAATAAATCTGAATACTGAAATCACTGAAAAGAAAATGATATACACATTCATGATTAATGCTTGGAAATACTGCAAATATGTGAAAATCAAAAAAAGGTGGACTGTTCCTTTAATGGCTGTTCAGCTGTTTAAGACCAATAAAGGCCCTGGTTACGGGCAATAAAGTCTTATGAGTCCCGTGGCCAGAGGCGGACTTTACATTGGGTAAACCTAGGCAATTACCTAGGGCCCTGCCCTCCATAGGGGCCCCAACTTTTACACACAATAAAGTAGGCCTGATCTTAATTTGTCTTCATTATCTTAAGTAATCAAAGCAAGATATATATGAGACAAAACACTGAAATAGCACGCTCGCGCCTTCCATGCCAATTGCTGACCCTTATTTTGTGTACGTAATAATTACTTTTGAGGGTCCCATATTTATATTTTGCTTAGGGGCCCCAAAATGGCTAGATCCGCCCCTGCCCGTGGTTGATAAGGGGTGTACACTGATAGAGTATCTCCTGACCCCTCCTGACCCCTTCTGACCCCGTGTACTGTATACTCAAGACACAGCAGGGGGGTCCAGCTATCTGGTCACCGTCTCAGCAAGAGTTAGTCTATCCTACCTGACTGACCGCAATGTGTATGTGTGTGAAACAACTATAAAACCTGATCGCTCGATCTTGAATGCCCTTGCTTTGAGATGAGATGAGATAGTCTACTCGAATCCCAAGACGCCATAAATTAACACCAGCAGGGTTCATCTGTCCCTCCCGTCCCCGTCTCAGGTAGAGTTAGTTTATCATACCTGACCGACCGCAATGTGTATGTGTGTGAAACAACTGTAAAACCAGATGCCCTTGCTATCAGCTGAGATGAGATAGTCTACTAGAATCCCAAGACGACACAAATCAACACCAGCAGGGTTCATCTGTCCCTCCCGTCTCCGTGTCAGCTACAGTTTACCTGACCATACCTGACCGCAATGTGTACGTGTATGTGTAATTGCAGACACAAATATTACAGCCTTGGCCCTGCCGTGGCCTAACGGTAGGACACTGGGTTACGCCGGCGATACGGGTTTGATTCTGGCTTGGGTCATTTGTCGATCCTTCCCCGCTTCTCTCTCCCCACTCATTTCCTGTCTC
This sequence comes from Engraulis encrasicolus, assembly GCF_034702125.1. Classification (NCBI taxonomy): domain Eukaryota; kingdom Metazoa; phylum Chordata; class Actinopteri; order Clupeiformes; family Engraulidae; genus Engraulis; species Engraulis encrasicolus. The sequence continues at coordinate 52,289,231 of NC_085874.1, read as the reverse complement.
TCCTCCACTGTCCTGTAATGAATAAGAGCAAAAAGCCCTAAAAAATATATTTTAAAAAATATAAAAAATTATAGCCTTGAACCAGGCAGCCAAAGCACTGTAAAACCAGATCGCTCGATCTTAAATGCCGTTGCTATCAGCTGAGATAGTCTACTCGAATCCCAAGACGCCGCAAATCATCACCGCGGCAGTATATCTGTCATGAGACTTATAGCCAACGTTTCCAAAGGGGTTACGTATCTCGTCGTCATCTGTAGAGTGCTAAATCTTTGGTCATGGGCTACGTGTGCGCGGTTTACATTACATTTACATGTGGGGTCGCCTGGAATGAAATGGGGTCGCCTGAAATGTCTTGGTGTAATAAAAGAATGCTGTTAAATATTTCTAATCATAACATAATAACTAGTTAGTATTCCGACCAGTGTTGCCAGATTGGCCATCTGCGGGTAAAAAACTGGCTATTTGGCGTTTTTTCTGCAGTTTTTACCCATAGAAATCAATGCAAATGGTTGAAATTGGGCCGAATTTAGCACATTTGGGTGGTTTTTGAGAGCCTTTTGGGGCGGTATTTGATCAGACACATAGTGGCAACACTGATTCTGACTGAAGTTTTATAGCATAGTTAGCTCAGACATTTTTGTTTTTTTGGCTGAGAGAAACTGTAGCTGGAGGGGTCCTAAGAAATTTGGCATGTCAAAATGGAGTCCCGGGCCAGAAAAGGTTGGGAGCTGCTGACGTAAATCATCCCCACCGCAGTTTACCTGTCAGAGAGATTTACTGCTGGAGGCTAAAGCAAAGGGGTTAACGCATCTCGTCGTCAGCTGTAGTGTGCTAATTCTTTAGTCATGGGCTGTGCCCGGTTTGCATTGCTGGGATGACTATGGACACGGTTTACATTACAGCTGCCGATTTCCCTCTTTTTACAGTTGCGTTTGGGATATTTTGCCTAATGGCACCCAGGATTACCTTGTGCAAACAGAGTGTAATGTTAATTTTTTTTGCACATGTTGACGTATTTGCAGTAGCATTTATTCATTAAAACATAATGTTTTTATGTTTATGGTGATATCTGTCTGACTCACTCTCCCAGCTGATCTGGGCTGACCTGGGCCTCAGCTCGGATTTTACTAGACTGCAGTGGCTTTTACTGCACACAGGTCATCCCGTGTCACATCCCATGTAGATAATCGGCAGCAATCTGACCAAGGCAGGGGATCACTATGGATAGACAGAGGCAACTGACAAACCGATGAAACAACGTAACAATCCATAAGTGTCCCACTTTCATTTGGGCTAGGGATCAGAAAGGCAGTCATGGGTAAGCAGTTAGGGTGATAGATTAGCCTAAAGGTTGCCGGTTCGACTCCCGACCCACCAGGTTGGTGGGGGGAGTAATTAACCAGCGCTCCATGACTGAGGTAGCCTGAGCATGGTATCCTCCCGCCACACTGCTCCCTTTCAGTCATCATTGGGGGCTGCCCCCTTGCACGGGAGAGGCATACATGCAGTTCCGTTGTGTGCAGTGTGCATTTGTGTGCTGTGTAGCACTGTGTCACAATGACAATGGGAGTTTTCCAGTTGGGCTTTCGCTTTCACTTTCAGAAACAAAGTGAGATTCAGAATCAATTGACTTGGGAAGGTAATTGGCGTAAAAATCCATTCAACTAATTTACTTCGGCCAAAATCTTAAGACAACGACGAGAGATTGCAGCCTCTACACGAAACTAAGCTATGGTGCTGATCGATTTGGACAATGGCTGGGTCGCCAGGAAATGATGATGAAGACTATTGCTACATGAGCCATCATGAACATGACCGATGTCACAACTAGGCTACTTCGAATTATTTCAGACTAATCAAAAAATGGAGAGTTTTGGCTAATCATACATACAATAGTAAGTTGATCTCCTCCCTCTCAAACCTAGCACGTGTTTTTGTTAAAGCTGGATGAGAAGATTATGCTATGATTAGGTCAGTGAAAAGCACTCTCTCTTACTTTGTGAGAGGCCACAGGATGTCTGTGAAACTCCCTTGAAAGTTTTGATCTATGTACCGACTACGCCACTAGAGGAAACAAGTTGGTTCTACTCTCAACAAGGCTACACAGATTCCTTCAGGAGAATTGAGAATGGAGGCGCAACAAGCTGTTGGGAGCAAAGAATGTAAAGGGGAAAAAAGCTTACAACATACATGTGTTGTATGTCCAGACATTACATTACATTATGTAGCAGAGTGGACCATAGATGTTTCATGAACAAGATAATTATAGTCAAGTTTTGATCTATGTACCGACTACGCCACTAGAGGAAACAAGTTAGTTCTACTCAAAACAAAGGCTACAAAGGTTTGTTCAGGACAAGAGAGACAGGATATAATAAGGGTAGCAGTACATTCTCTTTTATTTTCACCAGGCTTTATTTTGTCAGAATGCAAATCTTCTTTTAAATAGCAAAAAGTTAGAAACACTTGTTTAATAACGACATCTGTGGCAGGACACTGACAAACAAGAGGATAATATTCACAGAGATGGCTTCATTCAGTCTATGCCCTAGTGGCTTAAATAAAATACATGCACAGCAAACATATATATACAATACAAAAATAGAATACAAGGCTCAGCAAACCACACAACACTGCATGGGATTCAAAATATGGTGCTACTGGGCTCCTTACACAAATGATAGCACTGCAACCCAACTACTGGGTCTTTGGGTCACCTAACTTTTTTGGGTCATCTAACCATTTTTTTCACAGACCAGCATTCATATGTTATATAATAATAATAATAATAATGATTATTAAAATAATAATACTAATAATAATAGGGCATTATTGTTTATTCACTCCATTCTATAATGCCTTTCAAAATGTGTAATAGACTTTAAATGTACTATTTACAATTTGACTGTTAAACTGACATTTAACACTAATTTGTGTGGAGCCAATAAGTGCTTGGTCATAGAGCTAGTGGTGCATTGTAATTCAGGGTTACTTATGGCTGGGTTATAGGTATCTTGGTTTAGCAATGCTTTGAGTAATCCATCAAGGTCAACCATCTTCGACCAGTAGTCGTCATTTTTTTTTTTTTTCGAACAGCAAGGGTAGATAGTTGAAAGATGGAATTTGATACCAGTCAAGTTTGCTACTAGCAGCTATATTGTGCCCTCACATCTGTGTGCACTGTACTATGTGATTCTACTATAAGCGCATTCTTTGTAGATTAATACTTTTTCTTGATGTCTTGATTTATATATTGATATCTTGACATCTTTATTATTGATTTCTTAAGGCAACAATTTGATTATTTTCGATGCTTAAGAAAGCCCCAAGATGCGATGCGATGCGATTCGATGATCGACCGTAGGATTGATGCATATAGATTATTATTTTCACTTCTAGTCAGTAGCAGATCAGTAGGGTCAGGGGTCAGTAACCTTTTGGGTAGAGAGAGCCATAAAAAACAAATAATAGAAAGACATTTTCGTGAGAGCCATGCATTTTCAAAACACTGAATACAATTAAAAGCATGTATTTCAATTAAGCCCAACATGTTAAGAGTGTATTGTCGAGTTATTACTGGGTATGTAAGAGCTATATAAAGTTTGCAAAAAATCTACATGTGGCTCTTTAGCCATATGTTCCAGACACATGCAGCAGCAGATCAGTAGCACTAAGATGAGGAGCCCAATAGCCATGATGCAGCAGCTCGCCATCTGCCCGCTGTTGCACTGCGCCTTCAGCTGGTCCCGCTCCCACATGGCATCTCCCAGCTGCTGCTTGCCATCTTCCCGTTCTTGCCGGGCAATTCTAAACTGCATCTTGGCATCTCCCAACTGCGTCGTGAGCTTCTCCAGGTGCGTCTTGGCATTTCCCAGCTCCCACGTGGCTTCTCGAAACTGCATCTTCAGCTTGTCTCGCTCCTGTGTGGCATCTGCCAGCTGCTGCATGGCATCTTCTAGTTGCGTCTGTAGGTTGTCCCGCTGCTGCTTCGCATCTTCCAGCTGCGTCTGTAGGTTGTCCCGCTCCTGCATGGCATCTCTTAGCTGCTGTGTGGCATCTTCCAGCTCCTGTCTGGCATCTTCCAGCTCCTGTCTGGCATCTCCCAGCTCTTGTGTCACATCTTCCAGCTGCGTCTTCAGCTTGTCCCGCTCCAGCTTGGCATCTCCCAGCTCTTTCTCAAAGTCCTCTCTTTTCTTCTGCTCTTCGGCACGAATCTCTTTCTTCAAGTCTTCTCTTTTCTTTTGCTCTTCAGCACGAATCTTTTTCTCCTTTTCTTGCGTCAGAGGGTCAGCTGTGAAGAAAAGGAAAAAAAACCTTTAAGACAAGTCATGCGCACATGCAGTACACAAACACAAGCACCAGGTGGCACCATTCGAAACTGTGGGCTACCTGACAATCATCACTACACATTACGTAACAAGTTAAGAAAACCTATTGGATGAGAAATTGAGAAAGTTAAGCTGGGCTCAAACTGCACGACTACTGTCGGGCAAGATTTCCTCATCGTGTGTGACATTCTAAGATAGAACTTTGGCAGCTCAAAGAGTCGGCAATCGTAAATCGTAGATATCAAACACTGTTTGATATTGTGACGGGAAATAGAATGTGGGGCATTGTCTTGGGTGGTTACCAGTTTGATTGACAGTTGTCTCTTCATGTGTGCAGCGCTACCCAACGTCAAAACGGAAACAAAATCGGGAGTCGTGTAGTTTGAGCCTGCAGTGTTTGATATCTACGATTTGCGATCTGCGACTGTTTTAAAAGCCGCCAAAACTCTATCTTAGACGAGGAAATCTTGCCCGACACTCGCTTGCGATGGTCCTGGGGGGTTATGTTCCACAGATTGCCCTAAGGGGGGTTCGATTCAATGCTATGTCCGTGTGAAATTGGGTTTGGGGGTCCGAATTATGTCAGAAGCGAAAGTGCTCTGCAGTCAAAGAAGGTGGAGCTAACAAGAGGCGACAGCTATTGTGCTGATTGTGCTGACTAGATTTTGGACATGCTGGACGTTATCGCCAAATTACGATAGAAAGGGCTACCAATGTTAGCTAATATTGCTCATTACCTCATCTACACTGTTGCTGCTATCCAAAAATATACGATAGCATAATTAAATAGTATTTGAAATAGTGATATTATCACGTTTTCAGAGAAGTGATTAGTGAAGTGGGCGGAATTTGGCGACCTTACTATGTCCCATAGCAACATTCTGTCCCATTATTTTCGGCCGTGGCTGCCATTCTGGAATGAATATCGGACAAATTACATTGGAATGCATTGGGAATGTGTACAGGATTTCTACATAATATGGTAAAAATACATTTATGTAGCTATCGTAAATTCTTCATTTATGAATGCTTATACCATCTTGTGTTTTTTCAGCACAATCAGTGCAGACCTTAGTTATCTATTTGGCTAAAGTTGCTAAAGTAGCTAGCAATATTATGCTAACTTTAGCATTAGATCTGCGGTCTTTCCTATAGCAAAAGAACGTTGCTATGGCTACTGGTCATAAAAGAGTAGCGTACGTGACTACCTGTTTATTCCAGAATGGCGGATTTGACTCAAAACTGACTATTGACTGTTTCCCATAAAAGACCTGACTGTCGCTTCTTGTTAGAGATGTATATTCTTTGCTGCAGTGCTGTCGGAGCCAATGTGCGGCCAGCTTTATGGTGCTGCAATTCAGAGTTACTGACCTGTGGTGACCATGAATACTATGCCCAGTAGGAAGAGGAAGGGGACCGCAAACACAATCCTCCTCTTCCATTTCCCTTTAATCAAGAAAAAGAAATTTCAACACAGACGCATTGTAGTAGTGTGTATATCTTGCTCAGAAGTACATAGGTAGCCTAAAGACCGTACTGATGTATCAGGGTGGTCAATAGCCTAATATGTTTGCACAATGAGCAGTTCGAACTCTGAAAGCTTCCATCTGGTTTGCAAAAGGTATATGTAGTATTTCTGTTCATTTGGAGTCCTCTACAGTTTCCAATTTGACTGTTTTGTTGTTAATATTGACTTTGTCTCACAAATGCCTTTGAGTGTCACAATCATGGAATTTGTTACTAATCTACTAATGTTTATGGCACTTGACATTCAAAAAGAAATTGGCTGTTGCAAAAAGGTGACAGCATTCTCAATTTCCGTTTCCTTACAAATGGAACAATGACTGAACAAGAAGAAATGAAAATGACACATTTCGAAGAATGTGACCTGACAAGTTTAATCTCTTTAGGCTTCGTGGTCTGATGTGTGGCTCATGGGGGAGAAACAGGTTTGTTGGTTGGTTCACATACTCATGTAGGAGCGGGAAAGGATCTGCACACTGCTTGCAAAAGACTTAATTTATTGGGAGCAACGTTTCGATCATTCGATCTTCTTCAGGCATCTTGAAGATGTGCAGATCCTTTCCCGCTCCTACATGTGATAGTTTTTTGATCTGGCACCTGCTGATGCTTTTTTGCTGGATGTGCGCACTTTCCACTACAGTCTGGTTCACATACTCAGCCACGAGTGGAGCACATATTGTTTAGCCTATATTTACAATCATCACGTCGCAAGCACAGGCTATCATCTGTTGTATTTTACAAGAATGTTTATGTTCTACATATCTAACCCCTTAATGCACGCCGTACATCCAGTGGCACGCCGTAATAGACATTGAACAGTTAACTACCATAGTACTTCAATAGCATGGCATAGCACAGGCCCTTTAGTAATACACTACGACTTGGTCATTGCCATTCTGGTAGCAGCTGTAGAGCCCCCGTTGAGAAACCCTAATCTATAATATTGGTAACAGACTAGACTTCCAATAATAATATTGTCGATGGGGCTGTGACAAGGTCTGGTCTACACCCAAAAGTGCCCGGGCCGGCTTTTGAGCCCAGTTCATACTGGGTCACCAATGCTCCACGTCACAACTCATTTCACATGAACAACATACAGACGATACAATAGGTGAGTTTCAATCCGAGCGGAGAGAAGAGGAGTCACATTGGGAAAACTAATGATGGTCTAGAAAGTCAGGTACTTCTACTAGAAACATATCCCATTTTGTCTTTGCGTGCTACTGCACTACCTGAAGCAGACAGACTACTTTTAAAGATGAAAAACTAGAATAAAAAAGTAGACATAAAGTTGAAAAAGCTTATTCACCTCACCCTGTTCCAACAGTTTTTAATTCTCTACTTTCTAGGGCAACATTAATTTTGTAAAATCTCAGTCTAACAGATTTTTTTTATTCTTGTCATTGCCAAAGTCAAACATGCTCAAGACAAAGACAAAGTTTAGGATGATTGATTACTGTTTTCATTGGTCAAAACACCATTTACAAATGTAACACCATTTTTTAAGGAAAGGCTGTGGTTAAATTCTTATTGACATTAAGATCATGACAAATTGTAAATATAGGATGAGTAAAACAGTTTGAATCTTACCTCTGGCCATGTTTTTGAGGCTTTGACAGAAATACATAAGCATCTTCTTATTCGTGAAGCTGAAGCCAATCAAATGAAGTGAAGCGGTCAGCTCTCTACACAGTACGCACTGTATATAGCAAAACTCCCCTGATTATCATTAGCCAGTTCATCCAGGCAGGTGAGTCGTCCTTACTACGGGATGTGTTTCCATTTTGCTATGTCTGTTAGACTCTCTCTGTTTCGTTTACACTCTCATCAACATTTTTTTCATAGTTCAGATTAAGATCACCTCAGTCCTGCGCTAGCAAGGGAGGGGTTGAGGCTTTGAATCCAGATCGTCAGAACTAAAAATGTACCAGGCTAGGCCTCATTGGCTGCGCCTGGCGAAGGTGGAAGAGGAGCCGTTCGGCAACCAGAAGGTTGCAGGTTTGAGCCCCGCCCTGTCTGACCCCATCGATGTATCCCTGAGCAAGATACGTAGCCCTTAATGCATGTCGTACTTCTACCGAGTTTCGCACCCCTGGAATTCTTGTCAGCAGTCAGACTCTTGTTCTGTGTCCAGGTTGTCTGCCTCGACTGTTGTGGCTGCAGCTTCAGCTTCGTCCATAGCCCGCTGCTGTTCGTCGCTATACTGTGGCTAATAAAGCTAGCCACCAACATCCGAACTACCATACCTTCTTCAAAAAAGGTGTATGTTGCTCCCTTTAAATATTGAAATCAATCTTTTATATATCTTCATCATTGTAATCAATCAATCTTCTATTTTAATCACTCCCCTAGTGATCCCTTGATGTATTGCTTTCTTGTGTGTAAATGTTACATAGTCACAATGTTACACATAGTTACAATGTCACAGAGTATAGCCACGGGTATAGGATAAGCTCGTGGCTAACTTATCTGTAGGAGTTTTAGTTTTTTATTTTGTTTCGTTCTTTTCCTTTTCGCTGGTAGATCAAGGAGGGTCTTTGGGTTGAAAACGAGGCATTTTTGAACTTTGTAAGTGAAACAACAATTACTAGCAAACTCCTGTTGGTGATATAACTGTGGTAATAACACAGCGTTAGCTAACCAGACACCAAAACACCAAAAACGAACATGCAATGTTGACATCGACAACCCCTAATTGCTCAACATTTTGCTGGTTGATCAATGAGGGTTATGTGGTTGAAAACGAAGCATTTTTTAACTTTGCAAGTGAAAGCACAATTTATTAGGAAGCGCTTTCTGATGGCTGCGATCATTTATTATTTCCTAGGCACGTAGTAGCCACTCCCGCGTCACCTAAAAAGGGGCGTGCTGGCCTGCGGAGCTTGAGAGCAATGCATTATGGGGATTGTTGTCAGCTCATTTTCTGCCTTTCCTCGGTTAATAAGGCACCAAATTAGAAATGCTACCATTCTACTATATGACCCACTTTCAATACATATTCATGTCTCCACCGGTGGAATGCCACTTTAAAACTATCAATAGTGGGTGCATTTTGCTGCCGCACTAGTGACTCGTATGTGCATGTATGCGTGTGTGTACGTATGTGCTAGTGACTTGGTGTGTGTGTGTGTGCTGGTGTGTGTGTGTGTGTGGGGTCAGCGATGGTTAGTGTAAGAATCGTGTTCTTGTTAGAATCGAAACAATCTTGTGAGAATCGTGTTCACAGGTCTAAGGATCAAACGCAGAGGCAGAGATTTGTCAATAATGGTCAAAGTTTACTGAGGATACTCAGCTCAACAATATAAAAATACAGCTATACAGTTGTATCATCAGAAGAACGCTGTTCTTCCCTCCCAGAGTCTATAAAGTAGTTTTGTTACACCTTTCTTGTCAATTTTGATTGCTTGTCCTGATCGGGTGATCCTGATAGAAGTTACAGAGTACCTTCAGAGACTTTTGTGATACATTTGTAACATACCTTAACAATGGCTTAGTGTGTCTGAACGTAATGAATTGAGGAACTCTGGAGCTCTGTAAACATGTTTTATTTAAATAAAACATGTTTACAGAGCTCCAGAGTTCCTCATTTCATCTATCCTCGACACCATATGCAGGCCATCGATTCGCATGATCAGAACTAAATCATTCTTGCATACAACAGGTCTTTATAGTAAGCATATTACAGACACACACAGTTCTCATATCTAATCTATCGTTGGTGTGTGTGTGTGTGTGTGCAAGCAGCCAGTCTTTCCATCTTTTACTGAAGACTCAGAGTTCTCTTCCTTCCTCCAGTGTCCGCCATCCTTTATCTAAGCAGTTACTGCACGCACGCACGTACTCCACCGGCATAGTTGCCTACCTTCTTCAGCATCACAGACATTCACTTAGGCTACGTGCCCACGACAACGGTCTAAGTCATAAACGCAGAAGTGCTTTTTTTTCTCCACAATTTATCTGCGTGCCCACGGGCGTTTGAGGGTGGATATCTGTCTAATACTACCCATGGACACACATAGCAACGCTCATATCTATAGGATATTCAGAGTGAATATTACATTATATTCCTTCCAGGTGCGTGTGCTAAGAAAAAACATGTGCACTCGTTCCAACGGCGACGACAGGTTGGACCGCTTTCAAGATCTTCACTTTGGCAAGCGTTTGTGTTTTCTGCGTTTTGAGCTTAAGAACACGCCGTGGGCATGATAGGCACATCTGTGGAAATGTTCTACATTTACCTCTATCATTATCGTTGTCGTGGGCACGTAGCCTCACTTACACATGTACCTATGTACATAATGACACCAGAGATGGCTATACACAAATACAGATGAATCATGACATAGATAAATAAACTGCCATGCATGCCTTAAGTCACTTATTCACAAATCTGTCATAATGACAATAACAGCTTTTTATTCTATCCCATTCACACATACATACTTCACAGGACACTTTGCTATCCCATAAATGTGTCTTGTATAGAAAGAAAGCATAAGAGAGAGTGAAATCGTAATCTAAATGAAAAATAAAAACACAGCAAAGCAGCCATGAGCCTGTCCCTACACATTCTACATTCTACACCCTACAAATTTCCGCAGTTGCATGTCATTGGTTACAGTGATGGTTACAAATAAAACAAAAACTACGCCTGATATTTTTCAGTTATTCCATGTAAAAAGTCTGAAAGTTTTTCAAACATTTGTTAGGTATGTATTCGCAAATGTCTTGTTCATGCACAATTAAGGATTTATTACCAATATAACCTTACTAAGGACCAGTAAGCCTATATTTCTCTTCATTAGTAAGTAGTAAGTGTCAGAATACAATATGTAGGCCTATAAGCTCCCGACACACAGTGTGAACAAACCCTGAACAGTGTGAAAACAGATGTGGAATAAGGGTCCCTATTCTAAAGCGAGGCATTGTTCAGCACGGATGGCTTAGGGCCCCCGCACTACCTAGGAGCACTACTAGCAGGAATAAGATGAGAAGCCCAATAGCCATGGGGCTGCTGCTCGCCATCTGCCCGGCGTTGCACTGCGCCTTCAGCTTGTCCAGCTCCCTCTAGGCATCTCCCAGCTGCTGCTTGGCATCTCCCAGTTTCTGCTTGGCATCTTCCCGTGCTTGCTGGGCATTTCCCAGCTGCGTCTTCAGCTTCTCCAGGGTCGACTTGGCATTTCTCAGCTCCCATGTGGCATCTCGAAACTGCGTCTTCAGCTTGTCCCCCTCTTGCTTGACATCTGCCAAGACCCACTTGGTATCGCTCAGCTGAATCTTCAGCTTGTCCCGTTCCTCCAAGGCATTTCCCAGCTCGTTCTTGGCATCTCCCAGCTGCTTTGTGGCATCTCCGAGTTGTGACTTCAGGCTGTCCCCCTCTTGCTTGAAATCTGCCAAGACCCACTTGGTATCGCTCAGCTGAATCTTCAGCTTGTCCCGTTCCTCCAAGGCATTTCCCAGCTCGTTCTTGGCATCTCCCAGCTGCTTTGTGGCATCTCCGAGTTGTGACTTCAGGCTGTCCCGCTCCAGCTTGGCATCTCCCAGCATCCACTTGGCATCTTCCAGTTGCGTCTTCAGCTTGTCCCGCTCTTGCTTGGCATCTCCCAGCTCTTTCTCCAAGTCCTCTCGTTTCTTTTGCTCTTCGGCACGAATCTTTTCCTCCTGTTCTTGCATCAGAGAGTCAACTGTGAAGAAAAAGGACAAAAAGACAAGTCACGTGCACATGCAGTACACAAACACAAGCACCAGGTGGCACCATTAGACACTGTGGGCCACCTGACAATCATCAATATAGGGCTGTAACAACATTGGATCGAACAGTCACGATACTGTATCGTCATGTAAGGAGGCAGTATCATGATTCACTCTTTCAAAGTTTTGTAATCCATCAGTTCAGAAAACAACAATAAGATATAATGAGATAGTGCTTCCAAGCTTCTAATGAGATCGTGGGGTGTATTGACCCGTAGGTAAAAAATCATGATACAAACCAAATTGTGACTTGAGAGTATTGTTACAGCCCTAACCTCTACCTATCGACAGTTAACAAGTAAAGAAAATGTATTGGATGAGAAATTGAGAAAGCATGCCCAATACGCACTAAGGGGCATCCGGATACTTTGCTTGTGAATGTGCGTTACGCCCCTTTTTGCGGGAAAATGAACCGAACGTCCATGCTTCAGCCACAGCTGTTTGGCTATATTATTTGAACCGCCGGCTTACACAATACGTTTTCGGCATGTTGAGCGTGAACAACGCTAGTCTACTATTACTAGGCATGGTAAGATTCACTGATGCGCATCAGAGAACCGAAACGACTTGTTGCGATGCAGTTGCATCGATTTGCAAACGTCTGCATTGGTAAAAAACGCAAACAAACACGAGATGCATTGTATCTGAACTGCCCCCATCGATACGAACTGAACCATATCTATCTCTCATAACTTTAGACTACTTCTGTGTTCTGTTGTCGTGCGCGGCCCACTGCCTGGCTCAGATTGAGCCCGCCTTTCGTCTTGTGCAAAGAGGCGGGACCAAAGCAAACCGCATGTTTGCTTTGAATCAAAGCAGAACGCAACCAGTGTTGGCAATTCCTGGGTTGCAGTTACGTCAGCATCCCCCATCACGGGAGCACGCAAAATTGAAATGGTGAGCGACCTGGGATTGGAGCCGTTGAAACCCATTCAAAAATACATTTTTTCAAACAGCCACAGAAAATGTTGAGTTAGACCTAAAGACACATTTGTTTAAAAGCTGAGAACCTCAGCTTTCCAGGCCCGTAGTGGACCCTTTTCTCAGTCCGGGAATTTAATTCAAATTCAGGCCACTCTGATCCGGAGGACAAAATGCTCGCCTCCCTCTTAGCATCTGACTTCCCAATCGCCTAGGCCTATTATTAATTGTAACAATTAAATTAAATGTAGGCCTAACGATTTCAATTAACTATTAAAAAGTAATGTAGGCTAAAAGGCGAATGTAGGCTGTAAACAGTGGTTGCCTGTTTCATTTGGTCTTATTTTGATGCATTTTCAGCAATTAGGCCTAGTTCATCTTAAATCCTGCTGCCCGTTTCCACTGTTGTCCTGGGCTCCATGCCTACTGCATTCTGCATACAGCCTATCCTTTCATTCACTTAGGCCTATTTGTTTACTTATTTAATTGTGGCTTTGTTAAATCATCTACACGTTTTACCCTACATATATCATGGTTTTCTTCTGTAGACTATGCCATATTTTATAGGCCTATCATCATAAACATCTATTTTGACTAACTCTCTTCCTCTACCTGGCCGTACTCCTGCCCTCATCTGGATCATCTGCTGCGCTGATGTTAGAAAGCATTCCATAGGCTAAAGAAGACATTTCATCTTGAGTTGATGTTTGCGCACCTGTGGAAATGCTGCACGTGCACGCTATAACAGCGAGACGAAATAGGCTAATTGCAGAGCAAGGCGGCGACTTTGAAACTGTCTATCAAAAACGGCAAATGTAAGGATTCCGTTCGTTGAGGAAGGATACACACTGCAAGCACAGGATGTAGGGCGAACGTGTCTGCATGTAGGCTATTCATGGCATTGCAACTTGAAAATAGAATAGATTCCCGAGGTCGTGTAGGGTCTCGGATCACATTACAATGAATGGTCATTCGCTGAGGGATTTCACGATGCTGATTCCGCGGATAGAACGTACAAACTCTCCAGTAATACATTTTTAGAAAGACAACTAAACTGTCCCCGTGCGCCCAAACCAAGAGCAATATTGGTATGCATCACTTATAAATGATTTAAACTGCATGTTTGACGTGCATTTAATAACAAATAGCCTATTTAACAACAAATGTAATACCCCCTGTTTAATATAGGCTATCCATTGCGTTAATAGCTGATAGTGCGCGCCGGTGGTAATGCAAGGCAATGCGTGATGAAGCGTTTGGCAACTCTCTTCATCAAATGGAATGTAGCCTAATGTAAAGCAACACGTTTTCGGTTCTTCTATGAAAATAGGAATACACTTCAACCATAGCATAGGCCATAAAGCCTACATTGTGACATTTTAAAAGCTGACAGTAAGTTGACAGTTGAACATCGCCACGTTATAGCCTATTTGCATAGGCTAGAGTCTAATATGTCTATTGCGTCAACCTGTGCATGGGTTTATAAAGCAAGCGTTTGGGAATCTGTTAATCAAAATGGTTAACTGGCATGTAAAGCAACAAGTTTTCGGTTCTTCAACGGAAATAGGAATGCACTTTAAAGCATAGATAATCCTATAGCCTACATTGTGATATTTTTAAAAGTTGACAGTAAGTTGACAGTTGTGACAGTTACAAAGGCTCGCCACGTTATATGATAAAATGCACAATTAGGCCAATTATCTATATCTCTTTCAGTAACCTACCAGCTTGTCTTGGTCAGTTAATTTGACACATTGCTGCCACCGCCTTTCTTTTTTTTATTTTAGCACTCTTTCTGCTTTCCATCACTGACGCTCTGTTTCGCGCCAGTGAGATTTAAAAAGACGAGTTTTGGGCCAAACTATCTGAAACACGTGGGAGGGTCGGGGGGAATTATGCTGCTTACATGGTAGTAGAACCACAGATTTTCTAGGAAGGGGCTCTGGACCTATTTAATCCACTATGATGCAGCTGGCAGTTGCAACTTAATTTATATTAATGTAAGAATAAGACACAAGAAGTGACACAAAAAAAGATAAAATTAGTTGTCGCAGTGGGCCACGTCGATGGTTTGGGCCGGGAAAACTCCCGATCACTTTAATGTCCACCCCGGCATTGCAGCTTTCCATACATGAAAACGGCATGCTTCTACCAATCCGAAGCAGGATTACTTTGGCCAAAGATAGCGTTTTGTTTCTCTGGAAGAGAGACTGGATAATACTCTTAGAATCTCTGACGAAGCGGTTTATGTTTGTGTTATTTAACTCGTTTTTGTGTTTTTTTGGATGAATTTCGAATCTTGGCATTCTAATGGGTCCGTGTACCATTCGTTCTTTTGTTTTTCGATTCAAAACCAAATAACAAAAAACGAAAAAACGGCTGGTTATTTCATTATTTCGTTTTAGTGAAAAACGAAAAAACAAATTTTGACCTGTATTTCCACATTTTATTTTCTACTTCATTTCAAAATAACGCCAATGAAAAAAAGGTTCACGTGCTATTTTTATTTTTTGATATTTTCATTTCTCGGCCGTATGTACCCCGGAAGTTATAGCCTACAAGCTGACCTTGATGGTTAAAATCATAACTAAATCCATACTGGATGTTGTCAGAAGAGGTGTTTTGAAACATATATGTGAAATTCACAGTCTAAAGCAAATCCAAACGACAATATTTTTTATGAAAATGTATCAGAAAAGCTTTCATGTCCTTCTACATGGCCTGACGCGCCTTGCCTGCGTGGACGGGCGCCCTCTGTCCATGGTGCTGAAATCGCGGCACCAAAGATTATTTTAATTCTAACGTCTCTGGCGGCATTATGTGTGAAGCACGTTACAGTTTCATGAGTGAATACGTACAGACAGTCTACAAAAGACCAAACAATACAACCAAACAATACTGTTGTACCCTTAGCCGACATAAGGCTCTCACATGCACGTCACAAAACAATAATCCACGCGGCGGGACTATTTTGATTATATTCCTTCCAAAAAATGCCAAAATGACACAAAACTCAGTAATTTGCATTGTCCGTAATTATACCAAACTAAAACAAAAGTATACACGTAGAAGATAGTCCACGTTACAAAACTTCAACAAAAATGCGAGCCATAGCCTATCACAAATGAAAGCCGTCCAAAATGCTGGTTTACAGTAAAATAAATGGAGGCAATTACCACAAAATCAATAGCATCAGTTTTACACTGGAAAATGAAATATGAGCTAAAACTTCACCCCCTCTCATCAGTACAGTAGGTTACATTTCTGAGTAGCTCTAGGTGCGATCATTCTCTCTGGCATTTGCAGCTGGTGCAGCCCTTGTATTGCACTGCGAGCTGTCCACGTGTGTGGTGCTAGGTGAAATGTGCACTGGCAGCACTCATCGTTGAGTTTGGGAGATGTCTTTAGTGGGAGTATTTGAATGTGTAAAAACACGTTGAACACAGTTAGCTTTGGGAAGAATAGCCTTGCGCCCTATTTGTAAGCCTATGCGTTTTGTTTCACCGTCGTACGTGCATCAGCACATTACACTTGCCAAAATAACATTGATGTGGTGCTGACATTTTACTGAAGCCTAATATCTCAACCAAATCGGGAGTAAATTGAATTATATTAAAGTCTCTCAACATGGCTTGCCATTCCATGAGGGATAAGGAGAATGCAGCTCACACACGCGGTGCGTTCCTTTGATAGATGCCTGCTGTGTTAAGTGCTGCGCACGCATTGTGTAGGTTTAGAAAAATGACAGTGATAAACATATCCAGGTCAAAATTACTAACAGAAAAAGAGGGACAATGACAAAGGGAATGAATTCGCCAGGAAGACCGATTTTATTTGGCAAACTAGAGACTTTCTAGGGTTCATGACAAAATAATGCTTGGCATTAGATCTGATGGCTAGTGGGGAAAACGTCAGAGGGCAATTATTTCCGAGAGTCCAACAACAACACAATGTCAAAATGTCATGGTGGACGCGACCACCTGCCACCAAAAGTCAGCTCCTTTCGGTTCCTAGAAAACAGATGCCTTAAAAAAATAATAATAATCCAGATCCCATTCGGCTACTATAGGCTATCTCCACATTGTTCCATAAGACAGCTTCGCTGATAAGCCTAGCTAATAGCTGTAGTAAGCCCACAAGACACCAAAACAGTGTTCGGTGGTCGTTGTCTATTACAAAACTGTTAATAAAACCTTCTTCAGGTAGCCAAGGCCTACGACATTTAAAACTATGTCAGTCGTGCGCGCTGTCAAATGAGAGCCACGAGAGACGCGGTGGAGCGCAACATCGTCCTGTGTTTCGCAACATCGCCAACGGCAGGGGCAAACGCTATGTACTTCCGGGGCACATAAGGCTGAGAAATGAAAATATCAAAAATAAAAAATAGCACGTTGGCTTTTTTTCATTGGCGTTGTTTTGAAATTAAGTTCAAAATAAATTTTGGAAATTCAGATCGATATTTGTTTTTTCGTTTGTCACTAAAACGAAATTATGAAATAACCAGCCGTTTTTTCTTTTTTTGTTATTTGGTTCTGAATCGAAAAACAAAAGAACGAATGGTACACAGACCCTAATGGACTGTCTATGTTATTTTCATAATGTGTGCTTCACGTTAGCCTAGCCTAGCCCAGACTAGCCTACTTTAGCAAATCCCAGACGGCATTACTGTTAACACAATTACTTCCATGTCGCGTAAAAACTAGGGGTGGGCAAACTTGAAAATCTTTAATCACATTAACTCAATGACTTTCTGTGATTAATGGTGATTCATCGCATAGCGCGCAGAACATAAATATGAATTCAAAAGCCACTTCAAAAGCGCCAATATATTTGAAAATGTCAGATTACCAAATCACTGATTACTCTGTAATTATCATATATCACAGACGACCACAGAAAGAAATGGAATCGTTGCTGTTTTTTTTAACAGACTATCTACATTGACATTTTCTAAGATGAAGTAGACCAATCATAATCATAATTTGCTATAGGCTACTGTAACCTGTGTAATAGGCCTATATCTATCTTTCAAAATAGAAATGGGCCTATTTGCGAATCTAGGCCTACATATCAGTTATAAGTTATAAAGCATGCCCATAACTAATGAAACACATTATTTTAGAGGAGAAGGTTTTTCTTGCATACAATTAGGCTATTTAAGATTAGAGTATCACCATTATTGCATACAATTATTAAACTAGGCTATTTAGATTGAACTGAAGCTGAAATATTAGAAACTCAAATTAGGATAGTCCACATGGGCCAACAAGAAACAAAACTTGTCACTTGAAATGAATTAGGCAAGCAGGCGTGTGTCTGAAATGTAAAAAGAAAAATGGTGCATAAAGCGAAACATGTTAGGGATACAGCTCTTATGAGTACGTACGAATAGCGAATATGTCACCATCTCTCATTGATCTTCATTGCTTTTCATTGTGTTGCTTTCCATGATTACAATGACTCTAAACATACACCTAAGGCCAAAGTCTTTTTTTTTTTGAAGAGGTGAGAGTGATTCAGTGATTAAGTATGACACCCGATCTGAGTATTTGAAGTGTTTTGAAGTGACTTATCTGCTCATTTTCACAGTATGTTCGATAGGCGATAAAACTTTTGTCATGTGAAAATCTGCCCTGTCTGTGTTCATTAAAGGGTCAATCTTTCTTTGGTGCATGAAATTTATATTTGTACTAGGGGTGGGCATACATTATTTTTTTAAATCTAGATTAATCTCACTGTAATTATGAAATTAATCTAGATTAATCTATATCAAAATGGCTCATTCAGAATAGGCACGCTAGCGAAATAATGCCGAAAAAAAACCCTTGGGGTTTCTTAAGACAGATGGCACATTAGACCAGAGCTCATCTCTTTTTTCCAAAATGCATCTCATCTTCAAAAAAATGGTCATGTCGATACTTGGTGATGAAAAAAAATCACTGCAATATTTGTAAAGTGTGTCGAATATGTTAGGAAGGATAGGCCTACTGACATTTCAAAATGAACAGCGCTATAAGTTGTAGAGGCAAATTGGCCTACAGATAAATCTATCAAACATTTAGGCTATTTAAACAAAATGACCTCAACAATTCAGCATTTCTAATGTGCAGAGAGAGAGAGAGAGAGAGAGAAAGAGAGACAGAATCTGCCACTGACTGTTAAAAAGAGCGGCAGCTCCTTTAAGAGAGGGAGGAGCTCTTTGCGCAGAAGAAACAACAGCCCACAGCAGCTCCAGGCTACTGGATTTCTAGAACCTAGGCCTACAGCACTGATTTGGCCTAAACCTGACAATTCTCAGAGTTAGAATGCCAGAGGAGTTACAACTCGAAATGAATTCAGTTTGCAATAAAAATCAAGCGCGACAACCGCGAGGTTTATTACCGTCTGTTGTATCTCACTGAGTCGCAAATGCGTGATCGCAACACAATTACACAAACATTCAGCGAGAGTAGATATTGACAGTTTCTGTTTGACAATCTTCAAAATGCATATCACACGGAATGTTTTGCAATTATGGCATAGGCAAGATTTCTGGAAGTTGTTTATGTGTTCCGTGCAATGCGTGAGGAAATGTTGGCTATGTCGGGCTGGTAGGCTACTCACACAATGTCTCTCTATGCTTCACCTCAAACAATAACGTCTCTTTAGTCTACCACTTATGAAAAAGCACTCAAACAATACCTACCACGGCAGAAAGATTAATGTTTTCAGCATGCAAACGCTGTTCATAGTTAGGCCTGCTGATAGCAACAGGTGGGGAGGAGAAGCGACTGGAGCGCAGTCTGAAAGCGTCTTGACAATCAAGCGCTATGGTGACGCGCATACCCAAACTCTAAACCCATATTTTGAGTATAGATTAACGTGCGATATTTTCTTTATCGCGCGACAAGAGTCTCACATTATCGCAGCACGTTAACGCCGATAACGGCCCACCATTAATTTGTACATACATTTTCATTCGGTAGGGTTGTAGCTTTCATACGTGTGACTTCTGAAGCCAAGTGATTAATTGAAAGACAGGTTATTAGCTGTTATTCCAACCAGATGGATAGGCGACAAAACTTTTGGAGACGGCTGTAAAGTCCTCTGAATCCCCTTCCATAAATCAGTAATGGTTTGATCTTAGGCCATACGAATAACATCACGTGATGTCATAACCTCTTTGGCAGGATATAAGAAGACTTTTTGGTAAGTTTTGAGCGCCATCCTTCCATAATTTAATCCATTCTTTTTCATGCTCTCATAGCGGGAAAATTGCCTGTCAACTGTGCTATCAACATATTCATAAGAATATTAATTAGAAATCACATGTAGGAAAACACAGATAAAGCATACAAATACATGAATTGATTAAGGAGTTGTGGTGGAACATCTGAGGTCCTCAGTTAGCACAACACCTTAAAAATGGCTGAAATGTCAAGCCGTGTTACCGTCAATGGTGTCACGCATCAGCTATGACAGTTGAGGAGGAGTATGTTTTTGCCAATTTATCTCCATATTGACAGACAAACAAACAAAA
The DNA here is from genome assembly GCF_034702125.1 of Engraulis encrasicolus. Taxonomy (NCBI): domain Eukaryota; kingdom Metazoa; phylum Chordata; class Actinopteri; order Clupeiformes; family Engraulidae; genus Engraulis; species Engraulis encrasicolus. The sequence continues at coordinate 52,269,188 of NC_085874.1, read as the reverse complement.
TAATTTGTGTTCTAGGGAGATGGGTTTGTCTACTCTGTTTTGTCTCCTAAAAAAGTGCCGACTTGTTCCCCTGCACTGTTGACCGTAACACAGTTGAGTAACACGGTTGACTGTTTTGAAAGTGGTTTTGTGCTATTGATCCCTTATGTGTTGGACAAATCCTATAAACAGACACTAGGGATTATCTCTGGAGAGGGAAGTCTTGTGTAAGGAGGGTGACTAAATTCAAATCAGACGTTACAGGGATTTATAAGGAAAAATGTGTCAGTCTGTATCACAGTGAATCATAAAATCCTACTTATGAAGCTCAACAATCACATTTTCTATATCAGTTGCACAGATTAATGACAACATTATTGCTAAGGGACATAAGCACTTACAAACGTATGTTGTTTCAACTCTGTAGTATTTTTATATATATGTTTGAAATGACATAGTATTTGTGATTAACACTGTTGATAAAATAATCAAGCAAATGTTCGCTTTCATTAGAGTATTTATCAAATGATTTAAGATTAAGCTTGGCAATTTGTTTGTCTGGAAACTTAAATATATACACTATGGAAACATCTAGGTCATTTATTGGGGAAAAAATCATGATAATTGACATTTTGCGTTTGCCAAAAGCGCAATGGAAACGTAGAATGACTTGATCAATCTGGCCAAGGAGGCTACCACTGCCCTTGCTCTTTTCCGAGGGCTCCTAGGCTAGAATTACAACATATACTAAAAAACTCCTTGCAAAGTCAGGTACTTTTGACACTTCCGTAATGGTAAAACCCTTAACAGACACCACTAATCTCACCTTATTTTAGTCTTGTTACCAGACAGGTGGGAGATGTGCCGGCAAATGCCATATTGGCTTTACGAATTGCCCCTGTTCATTTCTATGGACTCTTTCTTAGGTGTTTCGTCTGATCCTGTATGAAGTGTCTTGTACCATATACACCACCCAATACCAATGAGAATTGTCAGTGATTGAAGTTGTAGGGGTGGTATTGCAGCTAGATGGAAATCAGAGTTAATTAAAGAATGAATGAGTTTCAAAGGAGCAACCTAAAATAACTTGACTAAAATAAGTCACAATACAGGAACAATATAAGTTGTTGTGAATTTATTTGTTAGGAAGATCATTTATTTAGAATACATGATTTAAGAGAACAATTAAAAGCAACATTAATAAGTTAGTAATTCATAAGTTAGTGTTAAGATTAATAGTTCATGTGTCAGATAAAGGATTAGATTAAAAAGAGAATGTAACTCAGTTTATTTGGGAATTTGCATAGGAAACGGACTTGAAATGGACTTCATTACCCATGGGACCTTGTGCGTGTTACGTCATACACGCTGCGCTTTCTTAAGGTCGTGCGACGACCATGCATGCTCTCTGATGATTAGTTTAAGGACGCCGACAATTCGAGCCAACCGCTCGCTGTAAATATGTTAAGTTTATTACTCTTATAAACGTTTGAAACGGAAAGACGTCTCCCTTCATTATTTTGGACATCATTAAGATTAGTCAGAACATTTTGGTGCCGAAACCCGGGAAACAGAACGAGATGCCTGACGACAATCCAGAAGAGAGACCACTGGAAGTGGAGCAAGGCGAGAGGGCGAGAAGGAAACGCCGGACCATCCGTAGCTCCACTACGAGACTGATCAACCAAATCGACGTTGAATTGCGAAAGGAAGCTGCACAGAGGGATTTCAACCGTGTACGGGAGATGTTGGCAGTATTGGCTGTAAAGGAGGAAAGTTTGTGCGAACTTGACAAGATAGTGGAGGAACACACTCCATTAGATGATGTGGAGGCGGAGACTGAACTCGCAGAAGATTACAGAGACCGTGTCTTTGAGGTAAAGGCGCGTGCTCACCGAATGATCAGCGAGACTGTAAGTAACCCTCCCCCCACTCGTCAAAGTGATGCTAGTACTGCACGTAATCAGACAATGAGACTGCCAAAGTTACAAATTGACAAATTCAATGGAGATGTAAGCTCATGGCAGGAATTTTGGAGCCAGTATGAGACTGCTATTCATAACAACAGTGCACTCTGCAAGAAAGAGAAGTTTACCTACCTGAAAACTTATCTTACTGGAACAGCTGCAAAGTCAGTAGCAGGGCTCACACTGTCAGACAGTAATTATGATGCTGCAATTGATTTACTCCAAAAAAGATTTGGAAGGAAAGATCTCATTATCAATGCTCACATGACAAAGTTACTGAATCTCACTCCTGTAAAGAAATCTTCTGACGTCACTGCATTAAGACAGCTGTATGATGAATGTGAAGTTCAAACCAGAAGCCTAGAATCATTAGGAGTGGTGTCAGACACCTATGGTGGAATGTTATGCCCAATATTGCTCCAGATGATGCCAGATGACATGGCTCTTGAATACAGCCGTCAAAGAGGTGACAATGATGAATGGAAAGTGGCCGATGTGCTTAAATTCCTCCAGACAGAGGTTCAGACTCGAGAGAGAACTGTACACATGATGAAGTCATTTAATCAAAGAGAAAACCAGTTCACAAACAAACAAAGCAGCAAATCATATTCAACTAGTGACATGAAAGTAAAGAAACCAAACATGACATCTGCAGCTGCGCTACATGTTACTGAACAGAAAGTACACAACTGCTTGTTCTGTGATAGTGCTGAACACAAATCAGAAAAATGTCAAGAAAATGATGTGCCAGCGCGCAAAGAAAAATTGAAGAAGCTAGGCAGGTGCTTTGTGTGTCTGGGGTCTAAACACATTGCCAAGTTTTGCAAGACAAAGGGGGAGTCATGTGCCACATGTGGTGGCAGGCATCATGCAGCAGTTTGTGAGAAAAATCAGGCACCCCCACCTGATGTGTCAACCAACACAGACACACTCATAACTTTCATTCCCCAAGCAGAGAAAGCAGAGAACACAGTGTTGCTACAGACTGCCAAGGCATGGGCTATAGGGCCCACAAGCAAGAAGATGGTCCGCTGCTTGCTAGATGGAGGCAGTCAGGGCAGTTTCGTGCATGAGAATGTAGTGAAGGAGCTACTGCTACCTGTTACCAGACAAGGAACGCTTACTCTTCACACATTTGGCTCCTCTACTCCAACTACGGTGAGTCGCAACATAGTGAAGCTCAGCTTGGAGAACGTGTGGGATAAGCAGCAGAAAATTGAAATAGAAGCTGTGGTGACCCCACAAGTGTGCACAGCACTGATGAAGGTTCCAGGCGAACACATACAGAAAGAAATGAAAAAAAGAGGTCTTCAGTTAGCTGACTGTGATGGAGATCATAAACCTGAACTTTCTGTGCTAATTGGCTCTGATTATTACTGGCAGATAGTAGTGGTGTCAACAATGATCGATTCGGCGATCCGAATCGATCCAGGGCATGGACGATCCAGATCCAGATCCGGCAAGTTCCAGAATCAATCCGGCAATTTTTTTAAGTTTCAATTACTTCCATGGATATTTCGGGAGCAAATGAATGTTAAATTAAATAAAAACACTTCAAAACATTGCAAGACTGATACAGACTGATACAGAAAACAGCCAATAAATTGTTGCTCAGTATCTGACTACTTGTATTTCCTCATCATGGCTGAACATTTGCTTTGCGTTCAGTAGAAATGTAATGCATTGCAATGCATTGTAGAATTGAATCGAATCTGATTGGATCTAATAGAATCGAATCGAATCGGATCTACTATCTCCCGAATCGTGATCGAATCGGATCGTGAGGGCAGTGCCAATCCACACCACTAGCAGATAGTGTCAGGCCGAGTGGAAAGACTGACCAAGAGCCTAGTGGCGCTAGAGAGCACATTTGGATGGGCAGTGCAAGGCCCAATGGCAGTGTCCAGTATGACCGAGTCTACATGCATGAACATACTGCTCAGCAACGATGCACAGATGGACAAACGACTGCATGCATTCTGGGAGATCGAGTCCTTGGGAATCACAAGTGAGAAGCCTGAGAGCCCAGAGGACGCAGAAGCATTGCAGCGGTTTGAGGAAACCTCCATTCTCAAGGATGGGCGTTACCAAGTGGAGTTGCCATGGCGACAAGAACATCCACCACTGCAAGACAACTACCGCATAGCCAAAAAGAGACTGGAGAGTTTGAAAAGAAAACTAAGCAAAGATGTCACACTGTACAGCAGATACAACGAAGTCGTGGAAGACTACCTAAAGCAAGGAATGGCTGAGGATGTGCCAAATGAGCGTGCATCGCCGCAAGACAGTCAAACCTACTACTTACCCCATCACGCTGTACTAAGGGAAGACAAGGCGACAACAAAACTGCGAGTCGTATTTGATGCTTCATCTCACGAAGAGGGAACTCCCTCACTGAACGACTGTCTCTTAACCGGGCCCAATCTGAATCCAGATCTGATGAGTGTTTTGATCAAGTTTAGACTGCATGAAGTCGCTTACATGGCAGACATCAAGAAGGCATTTCTGCAGATTTCACTCACGAAAAGAGATCGGGACGCCGTGAGATTCCTGTGGTTCACAGGTCCACCAACACCGGAGAAAGAGACGAGTCTGCGCATGCTCAGAATGACGAGGGTGGTGTTTGGAGCTTCGTCAAGCCCATTCCTACTCGCAGCTACCATTAGGAAGCATCTGAGACAGTTCGAAGCAGAACACCCAAAGGTGGTAGAAATAATCAGCAGCTCACTGTATGTCGACGACTTCATTTCAAGTTCAAGTGAGGTGACAGAGGCCTATACAGTGACAGAAACGGCCAAGAACATAATGTCAGAGGCAGGCATGGAGCTATGCAAATGGATGACGAACTCTTCTGAGCTCAAAGAAAAATGGCAGGAGAGCTCCATGGATTGCTCTGCTCATCCAGAACCACACGGGTCCATTCTGAAAGTGCTAGGCTTAGTGTGGAGACCAGCCACTGATGACTTCGTGTTCGACCTCAGAGGACTGCTAGATATCCTGAAGGAGCGAGAAAACACAAAACGAAGTGTTTTACAGTCTTCTGCTCGAATCTTGACACCATTCACAATCAGGATCAAGTGCATGTTCCAAGAGATGTGGGAAAGAGGGCTCCAGTGGGACGAGGAGCTGCCACCCTTTCTGACAAAGAAGTGGCAACAGTGGTGTTCAGAGCTCCCTCAACTGCACGAGGTGTCAATCCCACGGTGGTACAAAACGCACAGCGCACAGCAGAACCAAGAGCTAAAGCTGCATGTATTCTGTGATTCGAGCGAGAGAGCTTATAGTGCTTACCTCGAAGGAGAAACGAGGGAGGGAGAAGTGACCATAAGCCTGGTCGCATCCAAGTCCAGAGTGGCCCCGCTTAAAAGAATGACCCTGCCACGCCTGGAGCTGATGGGTACTGTGATAGCGGCCAGGTTGGGGGACACACTCATGAAAGCGCTGCAACTAGACAAGACACAACTCAGACTGTGGACAGATTCCATGATTGTTCTGCACTGGATCTGCGGCTCTGCCCACAAGTGGAAACAGTTTGTTGCGAACAGAGTCACCGAAATCCAGACTCTAACCGACCCACAGTCCTGGTCTCACTGCAAGGGGAAACGTAACCTTGCTGACCTTCCCACCAGAGGCCTAACTGTGCAGGACCTGAAGAAGAGCACATTGTGGTGGAACGGACCGCATGTTCTAATGAGAGCTGATTACTCAGAGAGTCCTCAGGAAAATGTTCAGGAAGAGGAGATTCAATCTGAACTCCGATCCAAGTACCAGGTTGTAGTACAAGCCGTTCAGCAAGAGTCAGACTTCCTAAGTCCTGTCTTAAGCCTAGAGAAGTACAGCAAACTTAAAACAGTGTTCCGAGTGACAGCCTGGATCAAGAGATTTATCACCAACACACGCTCAAGATCCAAGGTGAGCGGTGAACTGACAGCGGAAGAGCTGAATGAAGCAGAAAAATATTGGACGAAGGTGACACAGAGAGAGAGTTTCAGCTCCGAAATTGATCTGCTGATAGCAGGGAAATGCCCCAACACTGACTCCAGAATCCGAGAGTTCAAACCTTTCCTGGACGAAGACGAATTGCTTTGTGTTGGAGGGCGGCTACAGCATTCGGATCTCTCCTACAGAGAAAAACACCCCTGGATTTTGCCCAGCAAACACGAGTACACAGAGATGGTGGTGCAAAACCAACATGAGCAAATGTGCCATGCAGGTGTACTAGACACTTTAGTGCAAACTAGAGAGCAATACTGGATACTGAAGGCACGGCAGATAGTCAGGAAGGTGGTGTCTAGATGTTGGTTCTGCAGGAAATTCAAGGCAAGGCCGGGACAACAGACTACAGCACCGTTGCCAAAAGACAGAATTACGCAATCCCCACCATTCGAAGTTACTGGCGTGGACTTCGCCGGACCACTCTATGTCAAGACCCAGAGCTCAATGGGGAAGGCTTACGTAGCCCTGTTCGCATGTGCCGTGACCAGAGCGATCCATTTAGAGTTGGTGTCGGACATGTCAACTGAGCACTTCGTACTAGCTCTGAAAAGATTTGTATCCAGAAGAGGATTATGTAAAGTAATCTATTCCGATAACGCGAAGACCTTCAAAAGGGCAGATCAAGATCTGAAAGAGCTCTGGCAACGAATCAAAGATCCATCACCTGGCGGTTCATTGCTGAAAGAGCAGCCTGGTGGGGCGGATTCTGGGAGAGGCTTGTTAGATCAGTAAAAGTCATACTCAGAAAGGTGCTTGGCAAAGCTAAACTCCACTTTGAAGAGCTATGCACCATGCTGACAGAGGCTGAAGCCATCATAAACTCTAGGCCACTCACGTATGTGTCCAATGATGTGGACCAGCCAGAGCCACTGACCCCTGCCCACTTTTTGGTGGGTCAGAGACTGACTTGCTTGCCCCCAAAGTCATTCCCAGCTGAGATTAACCATCCAACAGCCAACAAGGAGGAGATGACCAAGAGGTGGCGCTACCGACAACGACTCGTGACCAACTTCTGGAATCGCTGGCAGAAGGAGTATATGCTAGACCTGAAGTCAGCCCGTCGCTGCGACACCCCACAGCCTACTTCGCTGAAGGTTGGGGACGTCGCGCTCATCGGACAAGACAACGCCCCCAGGCAGAGCTGGAAGCTGGGGAGAATCGAGGAGCTGTTTCCTGGTCGTGACGGCCTGGTGAGGTCGTGTGCAGTCCGCACCAGCACCGGGACGGTCCTGCGGAGGCCCATCCAGCTTTTATATCCTTTGGAAATAGTATAAACAGTTGTTTATGGGGGGGAGGATGTTGTGAATTTATTTGTTAGGAAGATAATTTATTTAGAATACATGATTTAAGAGAACAATTAAAAGCAACATTAATAAGTTAGTAATTCATAAGTTAGTGTTAAGAGTAATAGTTCATGTGTCAGATAAAGGATTAGATTAAAAAGAGAATGTAACTCAGTTTATTTGGGAATTTGCATAGGAAACGGACTTGAAATGGACTTCATTACCCATGGGACCTTGTGCGTGTTACGTCATACACGCTGCGCTTTCTTAAGGTCGTGCGACGACCATGCATGCTCTCTGATGATTAGTTTAAGGACGCCGACAATTCGAGCCAACCGCTCGCTGTAAATATGTTAAGTTTATTACTCTTATAAACGTTTGAAACGGAAAGACGTCTCCCTTCATTATTTTGGACATCATTAAGATTAGTCAGAACATAAGTAAATAAGTCCCAGTAATATCTAAATGAACAAATAAAACACTACAGCAATTCACTTTACCTGTACAGTGTAGTTGTGTACTGTGTACATTACAGTAAAATATTGTTAATCATTGTGGCAGAAATTTGGGATGAGATTTTACAGTTCATTACTGTAAACAGTGTAATATGTACTGTTTTTCAAGAAAAAAGTGACCATGATCACACATTTAACATGAAAAAGACCTTCAAATAGTTATACGAGATTCACTTAACTATTATTCCATTAAATGAAATAGGAAACAGTGGACTATAGAACTTTTTTTTTTTAAATAAAGCAAAATAGGGCCATTTTTTATTTTATAGGGGGCACAGCTGTTTTGGAAACCTTAGAACCATACCTAACACCCTGCCAAAAATTAGACACTTGTCACAAAGTGCACTATTTTCACGAATTCCCTCTAGACAAATAGGGGGAAAGCAGATATCATCCCGCATGAGCTCCGTTTAAGCATCCCAGGACTGAGGCCAGGTAACATGCCAAACATGCACATTGTACACCAGGGAATTTCGCTTAATTGATACTGGGAAGTTTTTCGTCCTGCTGTGGAATTTCTATTCTTCCCGCGTCACATTTCCACTTGTGTAAATTTACGATCAACAGATTCATTACAAAGCACGTCAAGAGCTGTCACGCAAACTTTGAGCTGTCAGAGAGGCATTCATATGTGTAAATGACTCTGGCCTGCTAAACTGTGAGTGGATTTAATGAGTAGGCCTAATATTAAATTACATAAACATTGACATTAATTAATATAGGGCTACCCCTTGTGGAAAAAAATATTTCAGTAATAGCCTATTTATTTATTTCTATTTTATATCAAATATATTAACTTATGTTATATAATATAATATAATATAATATAATATAATATAATATAATATAATATAATATACATGGGTATGGGCCCCGGGACACTGCGCACTGGAAAAATTGGACCTCAACGTCAAAAAAGTTAAGAATCCCTGTTGTACTCAAGAACAAACTCGAGAATTCAGAGTTACTGACCTCTGTTGACCTTGTCTCTTTGCCAGATAGTGATGCCCAGTAGGATGAGGGAGATGAGGAAGAGGACCCCAATCACAATCTTCTTCCATTTCCCTTTGAGAGAAACAAGAGAAAGACATTTCAGCACAGATGTGTAATCTAGTATAGTATACCACATCTTGCTCAGATGTAAATAGGTAAAGAACATCTTGATACATTGTAACCTAGTATAGTATGTATCTTAGTCAGAGTATCCGAAGATACTCAGGGGGGTCGGTCACGTATAAGAATTACATATACATATACAATGTTCGAACTCTAAAAGCTTCCATCAGGTTTGCAAAAAATCGTTTCCTTAAAAATTGAACAATAACTGAACTGGAAGAAATGAAAATGATGTGACACATTTGAAAGAATGTGACCTGGCAAGTTTAATCTCTTTAGGTTATGTGTGAGGCTCATGGGGGAGAAACAGGTTTGTTGGTTCACATACTCAGCCACGACGATTATAGCATGCTAATGAAATAGGTAATGAGGGAATTCACACACAGTCAGGGCCGCTGACGGCTTCAGCTGGGCCTGGAGCCAAGACATCTGAAAGGGCCTCAAACCCAATACATACAAAATGAGGGTCCAATTCTGGGCCCCTTCTCTCCCTGGGCCCGGGGAAAGAGACCCCTTTGTCTCTCCTTAGTGGCTTAATGAGGGAATTCACACACCCAAAAATATCTGGTCTGGTCTACACCCGGGCCGGTTTTTGAGTGCTCCACGTCACAACTCATTTTGCATGAACAACATACAAACGATACAATCGTTTCGATCCCAGCGGAATCCCCCCCCACCCAAAAAAAAAAAAAAACAGTAATGCTGGAGATGACACTGGAGTCAAATTGGGAAAACTAGTGATGGGCATCCAAATCCTTTTCTCTCTCCAACATACTGCAATAAAATGCTAAAAAAAAAAAAAATACAAAAATGGCCCAGCAGTAGGTACCAGAATCATGTGAAGTGAAAGCGAATGCCCATTGTCATTGTGACACATCACAGCGCACAAGTGAACACTGTACACAACGAAATTGCACGTATGCCTCCTCACCCATGCATGTCTGCAGCACTTTGTTTTTAATATTTCTTTCTAAATGAGCACATTTCAGTCTACTACACTACCTGAATCAGAAAGAGGCGACATTTAAAGCTGAAATACTAAAATGAAAAAGAAGTAGATGTTAAGCTTGTTCATCTCACCCAATTCTAACAGTTTTTTTTAATTCTCTATTCTAGAACAACATTTTATAACATCTTGGTATTACAGATTTTTTTAAAAAAAATCCTGTCTTTGCAAAGGTCAAACATGCTCAATCCATAGATTTTCAAAATCCAGAAAGACAACTACTTGCCATGAGAGGGGACCCGGAAATGTTTGGTACCCCAAAGTTTTTTGATGGAAATGTATAGTATAGGTCCCCAGTAAATAGAAACTGCCGGATGCTAATTTGTAAATGTTGAGCAATTTTTTTTATTAGCATAATTAGCATAAATTTGCATAATCGCCTTTATGGCCTTACTAAAGGATCAGTTTGACCAATCTACGCAATCTTGGTGTGGTTTTGGGGGTTTTGGAGGATGCTGAAGTCATTTGTGACAGATCAGATGCTGATCAGATTCAAAATTACTTTTAGTGTCAAGGGTAGACACATTTTATGCCTCGATGAGCTGATTTTAGCAACGTTTTTGGGTAATTTACATACCATAAACCTGACCTATTTCAATTATTTCTACCCATGGCCCTACTATATGAAGTAGATGAGCTACATCTATTGCCAAAGACATAGAATTAACCCTCCTGTTATCCTTGGGGTCTATTTGACCCCAATCAATGTTTAACGTCTGAAAAATACGTTAAGTACAGTTCTTTTGCTTCATATTTGATAACTTTTCCTAAGTAGATGGGGTAAATGTGACGAAAGTGAAATTTCCACAAAAATATTTTTCTTAAATGCTGTACGCATTTTGGGTACATCCGTGTTCCTTGGGGTCAATTTGACCCCACATTGTGTTAGGTGTACAAAACATAAATGGAACATCCATATTTTCCAAATATTTGTTCTAGTCTGTTTAAATAATGTGAAATACATGAAAATAAGCGATGTATTAGCTATGTTTTAACGTTTTTTTTTTTGTTTGTTTTTTTTTTAGAACATTTTGCTCTATTTAGGGCCCTGAACACTAACAATTCTAATGATGTGGGCAAAGGCCAAAACTAATTAAAGGCAAACTTTTGGGTGATGGTTGCTACTACAGGAATAGAATGTTGACACAATCCACCAACTGCATCCTATTATATTATATAAGCACTTATGGCACCACAAGGTAGGCCTCTCAAAATTTGCACAATCGCATTGTGCATTAACTGATCATTTGGGCTGCCTCTTGTAGTATAACCATCCACACAACTATGGTAGATGAATAGGCTATTGTGACTCCAATCACGAAAAAAACTTGGATGACAGTGCACCGGGGTGATAAGACAGCTTTGGTTCAAAAACAAACACAGTACCATGCTATGAATCATTTTCACAGAGGGAATGTCAGCAAGTGCCCTTAGGCTCAACATGTACAGAATGCATGAGATCCACATGAGGCCACCTCACCTGTCAGATGTTAATCATCAGGCAAAGGTCATAGGAACAACATACCATAAAATAAGTCGCAAAATCACCTCAGGCCAAGTATGTGGGAGGAACATACCGCATAAGTGGCATGTGTTCTGTACACGCTATTCTATAGTTTTAATTAACCCTCCTGTTATCCTTGGGGTCTATTTGACCCCTTTCAATGTTTAACACCTGAAAAATACATGAAGTACATATTTCTTCTGCCTCATCTTTGATGACTTTTCCTAAATAGATGGGTTGAATGTGAAAAAAGTGAAATTTCAGCAAAAAAAAATTTCCCTAAGTGCTGTACACATTTAGGTTACATCCGTGTTCCTTGGGGTCAATTTGACCCCAATTGTTTCAAGTGTATAAAACATAAATGGAACATTCATATTTTGCAAATAAATGTTAAAATCTGTTTAGATAATGTGAAATACATGAAAATAAGCTATTCAGCCATGTTTCTTCTGAACATTTTGCTTTTGTTTGGGCCCTGATAACTAAAAATGCTAATGATATGGGGGAGGCCTAGAAGTAATTCACGGCAACATTTTGGACATTGGTGGCTAATACAGCATTGACATTTTGACAAAATACACCAACTGAATCTTGTTGTACCCAAAGCACCATCATGGCACCTACCACAGCAACCCCCCCCCCCTCCCATTCCTGTACCCTGGGAGCTACTGTTGCACCCTCCCACTACAAACACTAGTATAAGAAGGGTCACATATAGTCAGCATTCTGTGCATGCTGTTCTGTGCCAAGCATACATAATTATAAGTGATGGTATATTTGAAGAGAAGCTTTATGATTGTGATCCAAATATTGAAATGAACTGTTGGTGACAAGCCATTGTACTTCTTTAGATGGAGACGATCTCAAAGTTGTTTGCTATGTTGAGAGATATAATGGTGCTATTCTTCTCCTCATTTCAGTATTGTGTTCCAAATTGACATATTTGTCTGCAGCCTTGGTTATAAACTGGTGCTATCTGACAGAGATGGCAGGAAAAGCAACAGCTGTAACTTTTGTGAAGGACATACACATTGACATCCATACCACAAGTTCTCCAGTGGGCATACATAGTGAATAGAAGTAAACATACAAGTTGCTAGCCCTGTTCCTTCAAACATTACCCCACAACCATGACCATGTAATATGTCTACAAGGAGCACATGCAAACCTTTTTTCCTTATGTGCACACTAATTCAAGCGTAGAAACAATGTAGAAAACAATGATTTTCTATGTTGTTCCCGAAACTCTTGGTTGGCAATGTATCCATGTTCTTACCTAACTAGTAGGCTATACTTGTGCTATAAATACACATTCAAACATTCAAAAAAATGAATGTTGGACTTAAAAAACCTTCTGAATGTTTGGAAACATGTCTATTTCTTTTAGGGCCAAATTGAGCGATATGGTAATAGATAGATAATATCCTTGATAATCAAATTTGTTTTTTCTTTTCAAATGTTATAAGTTATAGAAATTCATATTTAGGGAGTATATGGAACCAATAAAATTAAAATAATATGTGTCCATCTGTTTTTAGACCAATTAATGACATTTTATTGCTATTTTTTCTCATTTTCGCCTAGTCATGGATTAAGTTTTTTGGTGTGTAGGCTATGTGTGGGGGTGCTAGGATATACTGAAAGGACTTTTTATGTCACCAACAGAGCAACAATACATATCTGAGACATAAACGTGTGTGAATGTGTTGTTTCATACTGATTTTGTAGACATTTAAGTGGTTGGGGTCAAATTGACCCCAAGGATCACGGATGTTCCAAAATTTGAGGGTAACAGCAGGGTTAAGGGTTACTGTATTTCAGGAGACTGACTAATGAGGCCATGAATGAAGAGAAACCAGTTCCTGAAGAGAGACTGTTTTGACCCTCATGTAGATGAACATGGCAAATGAGAGAAAGGAGTAGTACTTCATCCAATATACACTACCAATCAAAAGTTTTAGAACAGTACACTTTCCCAACTATACGTTTTACTGACAATTTCAGTTCTATTTCAAATTCAGTGAATTACATGTGCCATTGACCTCTGAAAAAGTAGAGTAGATAGAGTAGTATCATTTATTAATCCAGAGGGAAATGAAGGTGTCCAGTCCAGCATATATACATACTGTAAATACAGAAAAAAACACAGACATTACACACATCATTGCACATGTACAGTATATTCACCATACAGAGCACACACTTACATTTAACCAAAGTCAGATCTCTCTCTCTCTCTCTCTCTCTCTCTCTCTCTCTCTCTCTCTCTCTCTCTCTCTCTCTCTCTCTCTCTCTCTCTCTCTCTCTCTCACAAAATGAGCAATTGAAAAAAAGTCAGCATGGAAATAATTATTGGACAAAACATTACACCATATACACCCAAACCTGTTCCATGGGAGCTACATAAACCTTTTCTTCATTATGTGCATACTAGCCTACTTCAAGCATAGTTGAAATCCTATGATGTTCCTATGATATTCCAAAAGATCTTTTGATTGACAATGTATCTCTGCTGGTACCAAACTAAGATGCGTATGTTATACAGTCCTAAACATTCAAGCAAAGCATTTTGAATAGCCTATACAACTCTTTCTGTATGTTTGGGAATATGTTTATTTCTTCTGGGGTCAAAATGACCATGAATAATAACTGATAATGCAGGTCAAGTGCCATTCAAAATGCCCAAAGCCACTGTACAGAAAAAAAATAATCACAATAGAGAAAAAGCAAATTAAACTAAGATAATAAAATAGCAATAAACAAAGTAATAATAGTAATACAATTTCTTAGAGCATAGCCTACATTACACATTTTATTGGAACAACATGTGTCAAGGGTGCAATTATGGCAAATTGTTCTCTATCAAATAGGTGCTAGCCAGCATCCGTAACTATTACACTGTATAGCAGCTTCTCTACAGAGCCATCATCATCATCATCATTGTCACTGTCTTCATCTGTTATAGTTTTTTCTTCACCATCATCCCCTTGATTCTTGGAACCTTTTGTTATTGGGTGGGTATATTGCAACACGTAAGGATGAGGTGAGGATAGCTGAGAAGAACACCAATACGCTGGACAATGGTAGACTTGTTGCCTTTCCTTAGGGATCCATTTTCATCAATGATTGAAGACTGTAGACAACTCTACTTTTCTCTGGGTTCATGCCATCAGCTGAGCAAACCATGCATATATGATCTTTCTGTCGACTTTAAACCCTCTTGTCTTTACTTTCATCATCGCAACTTTATTTGAGGTGGTTGCATGAAATCCCACCAGGGAATGAAGAAGAAAACAACGTGTCCATGTCTTTGTCCAATTTCCACTGCATCTTGCAGATTCACCTTTTCATCTGCCACCTGCCCACTGATAATGTGGTGGAGGGTTGTGGAGTCTGTAGTGAGTGGGTGAGAGTTTTCTCATAACACTCACAATTTGAGCCCAGTCTTGTCAGCATCCAACTTCCATTGTCCCTCCCCATCCTCTTTGAGTATCTTGGGCTTCATTGTTTTATCCAGTGTTTCTGTATACATCTCACTCAGTGACTGGGACAAATGGGAACTACAGATTACACAAGACTGAGTCCACACAGAAAACTTGATCAGAGCTTGTTGAGATACCTTTTATCTCCAACTCTGTTATCTCGCCTTATGCATGTCTGGTCTCCATATCTGCACTCAGTGTTGTCGCACCATATGAGTGACGTTAAACATCATTCCAGCAAGAAAATCCTCCATGGCAGCATCAGGGATATGCTGCATTTCAAACAGGTGTGATCCAACTTGCATAAAGGTGATGACCAGAAGCATCTGGTAGCATCTGTTGAAGACAATGTATTTGAATGAGCCAATTCTGTGAGCTATGAATGCTGGGGTGATAAAGTAATCTGTCCGTGAGACGGTCCATTTAAGATTGAGCTAATAACTCCATATGCAGCCACTATGAGCTCCTCCAGGCCAGTTGGCCTAATGAGCTAATGCATGACATGAGGGTCTGCATCATCCCAGGTCTCAGTATGACTGATGGCCATTGTTGTGGATCACAGCATTTGATCTGACAATCATGTACAGGTACATTTCAAAAGTATGTCACTGTACCTCATGTCAAGGTTCTTAAGTGAGTGTCTAGGTATAAAATGGTACTAATAACTGTATGTCCTTGCTGACTTGAAATGTCCTGAGTTTACTGAGTAGGTGAAGGTGTTGCTGTGCTTTTTTAAAATATTGAGTCCACGTGCTGTGAGAAAGACAGGGAGCTGTCCATTTCGGTGCCTAGGTACCTAAAAACGTCCACTTACTCCACTGTATGCCCTTGGATGGAGAGTGGCTGGAACAGAGTTGATGTCTTGTCTCTACCCCGGCTCCTTTGTCTTTGAGACATTCAGCTCAAAGGAAAGTTCTACAAAAGTTTCGCTCAGGTTGCAGTTGGAGCATCAGGGTCAGACTTGCCAATAAGGCAATGTCATGAGCACATTTAAAAAGTGTCATAGCTTCCCTATGACACACAATGTAGTTTGTGTACACACAAAGAGAAGAGGATTGGTGATAAAACACAACCTTGAGGAAGTCCAGAGTTCAAGGCGATTTTTGAAGACGCGCCATTGAAAAATACCTGCTTGTGGTCTGTCCAGCAGAAAACATTTAATCCACTGGGTAAGTGCTTGGTGGATCTGAAGGTTGTAGAGCTGCTGGAGGAGTGTGTCAATATGCACAGTGTTGAATGCAACAGGATCCTGGTGTGTGGGTTAATTGAGTCCAGTTTCCTGGCTACTGTGTCCAGAAGTAAGAGGCTTGGATTCTCCACACCACAGCATTCCCTGTAGGTGAACTGGTGTGGGTCCAGCTGGTCTGATACCATACAGGAAAGAAGGCCACACATCACTCTCTCCAATACACTTGCACAGCACAGATGTTAATGCCACTGGTATGTAGTCCTGGAGATATTTAGCAGTTGACTTCTTTGAGATGGGGATGATGGTGGATTCCCTCCATTGGTCAGGGGCACAGCCAGAGTCCAGGAGATGCTGAAAAAGCCTGGTGAGAATACCACTTAGCTGGATGGAGCATTCTTTCAACACTCTCCCACGCTGTCCGGGCCAGAGGCCTTGTATGGGTTGACTATACGCAGTATGTGTGTCAATAGCTGCATTAGCTTACACATCTCTCAACGGAGCAGACATTGTTTTGAATATTGGGACCCTACTGTTGGTGGTCAAACATTTAATTTTACCACCTGGCTATGACCTGACTCTGACTTTCTTTTTTGTACATTATGAGATGTAGAGGTAGGCTATACAATTTGTGACATGTTGCGGAGGTTGATGCTGCACCGCGTTTGGCAGTAATACTCAACAAGGTCTTGTAAAGAGCTGTGTCACCAGACTCTTTGCTGTTTTTGAATATGATAGCTATACCCGTGGGTCCAGTTATTTAAAAGTCGTCATCTTTGCCATGGCAGTTAGCAAAGTGACATTTCTTCCCCATTTAAAATTCAATCAAATGACATACAATAGTGCCCCACCCCCCTGCAAAAAAGTGAGGAAAAAAACTAAGTGATCCTCAAACTAAAATACCTAACTGAAGTTAGCACAAACCACACATATGATTGCATAAAGTAAAGTCCTGAAAATAAGAACCTCACTCACTTTCCACATATGCTGTACTACAGCACCTCAAGTCTCTACCTTAATTCTGTGTCTTTGGCAATAGATGTAGCTCATGTACTTCATATAGCAGGGCCATGGGTAGAAATAATTGAAATAGGTAAGGTTTATGGTATGTAAATTACCAAAAATGTTGCAAAAATCAGCTCATCAAGGCATAAAATGTGTCTACCCTTAATTTTGAATCTGATAGGCATTTATAAATGTCACACATGACTTCAGCATCCTCCAAAACCCCCAAAACCACACCAAGATTGAGTAGATTGGTCAAACTGATCCTTTCATAAGGCCATAAAGGCGATTATGCAAATTTATACTAATTATGCTAATTTAAAAAAATGCTCAACATTTACAAAGTAGCATCCGGCAGTTTCTATGTACTGTGGACCTATACTATACATTTCCATCAAAAAACTTTGGGGTACCAAACATTTCCGGGTTCACTATGGGGCCCTATGGGCTGGCAAGTAGACTAAAAGACAAATTTAGGATGGATCACTGTTTACCTAGAAGCAGCGTCATTGCACTACTAATGTCACTACTGTGCTTATCGCTAAATTAAATGTCAACACATGACAACTTCTTTGACTTCAGTTACTCTTTGAGTTGTTCAAACTCACCTGTGTTCGTTTTTTTCACAACAAGCTGTTCAGAAAACGATTAAACTTTTGTTTGCTTTGTTCTTTTGTTTTTTGTTTGTTTGTTTGTTTGTTTGTTTAAAAGGAAAGGTTGTCTGATTAAATTCTAATGACATTAAGGAGCTGTTTCCACGTAGCAGGATATTTTTAAATGTGGATATTTTTTTCTCCTGTTTACATTGGTTTTGGCCTTCTGTTTCCATGTAAGCAGATTATTAAAACCCACATATCCAGCTTTAAAAATATCTCATTTAGGGGGCTAAAATGCATCTGTTTTATTTTTATCCCCATGTTGCGTTTCCACCTAAAAAAAATACCCACATATAAAAATATCATGCTACATGGAAACAGCACCTCAGATCATGACAAATTGTAATTGCATGAGTGAAAAAAGTTTGAATCTTACCTTTGTCTTTGTTTTGGAGTTGTTGATATGAAGGCATCTTCTGATTCGTGAAGCTGAAACCATTCAGATGAAGTGAAGCGTTCAACTCTCTACACAGGACTCATGAAGTAAAACTTCCCTGATTATCATCAGCCAGTTCATCCAGGCAGATGAGTCATCTTTACTACCAGAGGCAGACTTTCCATTCGACAAACCTAGGCAATTGCCTAAGGCCCCAACCAAATCTGCCCTCCATAGGGGCCTCCAACTGCCACACCAGTAGCCGTAAACACACACACAAAACATAGACTGGATCTTAATTCGTCCCTTATGTCAAGCAATCAAAGATGTATATGAGACAAAACATTAAAACAGCACCAAATCACACCACGTTATGTCTATATAATGACTTTTGAGGGCCCCATGTTGATGTTTCTCCTAGGGCCCCAAAATGGCAAGATCCGCTCCTGTTTACTATGGCATGTGTTTCCGTTTCGCTGTCTGTTAGACTCTTTTTGTTTCGATTACTCTCTCACGCTCAATTTTTTTTTCATAGTTCAAATTAAGATCACCTCAGTCTTGCGGTTGCGTTAGAGCTGAATGATGAACACATTCTAATGCAATGTGAGGGTCCTATCTTTTAAATGCAACTCATTTCATGTTTTTATGCGCTTCAAGACCGACATATTTAGGTTTCAATAGGCACAGGGCACCTTTTCCCGAAAGGGCTTAGGCATTCAGTAGGCGTTTCTTGCAGGTGCCTTAGGCTAAAAGGGTGCAAAGAAATAATGAGATACACTACAGGCCTACCTCTCCTGCGTGCCACATACTACGTATATCCACGCGGCTCTCCCCTCGCCCTCCTCTCCAAGCCCTCCAAGGTTGCTGTCTTGTACACCGGGTGTCTACAGCCCAGCTATACTATGTATGTTTATAGAATTTTAGATATATGTATATATTTTACTTTATTTATTAATGATAGGATATTAATTGTATTTTAATGACAGGACAGTATAAGAGGGACAGGAAATTGGGGGTGAAAGACGAGAGTCTGTTTACTTTGTAGGTAAGACTACCTAGAGGGGTCCTCAAACTTTTTTCTCTGGGGGCCACATTATCGTTCCTGACTGTGATCAGGGGCCGGATCAATCATGTGGGCTTTATACTGGGCCACTGCCTGTTATAGCCATAATTTCTAGCACAAAATAGTTAATCATTACAAGTGATTTGCAAAAGAAGTGAGTACTTCACATGTTTTTCTATTTGAAATACCACAGGTATTCCTTTTCATTTCTAATAACCATGTAAAAATAGCAAGGAAAGGTTAGAAAAATATGGTGATTTACAGTTTATGAGTGATACAATAGAAATGGTAGGCCTGTTTATTTTACAGTGAGATGAGAAAATATCAAGACAAGATAGGATTGCTTCTTTGGGCCAGTTCAAATGGTGAGGTGCAGAGAGGTGGAGGGCCAGTCAAAGGGGCATGGTGGGCCGCATCCGGCCCCCGGGCCTTAGTTTGGGGACCCCTGCATTAAAGTTAAAGGTGCCCTGTGTAGGATTGTGGCCAGAGTAGGTATTGCAACTATTTTGCTCATTGAAACTGTGCTGTCTACTGCCGATTTTTTTTTCTTTAATATTTACTGTGACGATTGAGAAATCCTCACCCCTATCATGCTCAGTGCACTGCTTTATGACCTCTTTACCTTTTGTCTTAAAGGAACAGTCCACCGTGCTTCAGTAATAAATTATGAAGTATGCTCTTCTCAATAATAAAGTATGTTCTTCTCTGACTTGAGATGAGTTCCTCCCGACCTGCCTCGTTTTCGAACTTTGCCTTGGGGAGCATTGGGTGCCAAATTGTTCCACGTGTTCCCTATTTAAACAGCCTTGCATGACTAGTTAACCGATCCAAAAGTAGTTGCACAAAATTAAACATGGCGAACTTTCCTATCTTGGTAAAGAAATGGCACTGTAATGAAAGGCGTAGCAACACATTCTGAGCACTTCGACTTCAATAATATCTTCACTCCTGCTCTCGCCCAAAGGGACAGGGGGAGAGGGGGAGGGGGGGACTAGGAGTGAGGATATCAATGTGCTGACGTCGAAGTGCAGACAACAGCGGGTGCATTAAAGGCACAGACACTCATATGCTATTATCACATTATGCTTAGCTGACGTTATTTAAGTACACAGTATTGGTTACAGTCCCTGGAGCAGTGTGGGGTCAGGTGTCTTGTTCAAGGGTACTTCAGCTGTGGAGTGTGGCAGGGAGAAGAAGGGTGGGATTGGAACCTGCAACCATCTGATCTAAAACCCATCTCCTTAACCAGTAGGCCACGGATAACATTATTTCCAGCACCGTTTTAGAATAATGGATGTCACATCTTCGGAGTAATTAACCAGTGCTCTCCCCCATCATCCTCCATGGCAGAGGTACCCTGAGCATGGTACCGTCCCGCCGCACTGCCCCCTTTCAGGCACCATTGGTCACTGCCCCCTTGCACGGGTGAGGCATGAATGCAATTTCGTTGTGCGCACTTGTGTGCTGTTAAAATGACAATGGGAGTTGGAGTTTCCAAGTTGGACTTTTTCTTTCTTCCTTTCTTTCTTTCACAATATTCCTGAGTTTTAGGCTCTTTGCTCAAATCACCTCCAATCAGCAATCAGCAGCAGCAACAGCATGTTGTGTAGAGGAGATTATATGGCCTCCACATTGCGTGGAGATTATATGGCCTCCACATGACTTGGAGATTATATGGCCTCCACATGGCTTGGAGATTATATGGCCTCCACATGGCTTGGAGATTATATGGCCTCCACATGACTTGGAGATTATATGGCCTCCACATGGCTTGGAGATTAGACTATATGGCCTCCACATGACTTGGAGATTATATGGCCTCCACATGGCTTGGAGATTAGACTATATGGCCTCCACATGACTTGGAGATTATATGGCCTCCACATGGCTTGGAGATTATATGGCCTCCACATGGCTTGGAGATTATATGGCCTCCACATGGCTTGGAGATTAGACTATATGGCCTCCACATGGCTTGGAGATTATATGGCCTCCACATGGCTTGGAGATTAGACTATATGGCCTCCACATGGCTTGGAGATTATATGGCCTCCACATGGCTTGGAGATTATATGGCCTCCACATTGCTTAGGCTCTTTGGAAGCTTGTAGCATGAGGTGCCGGAGTTCTGGTCTGAAGGGACTCCCAGGCGTGTAGCATTAGATGCCGGTGTGAGGCTCTAAAGGGACTGCCTGGCGTGTAGCATTAGATGCCGGTGTGAGGCTCTAAAGGGACTCCCTGGCGTGTAGCACTAGATGCCGGTGTGAGGCTCTAAAGGGACTCCCTGGCGTGTAGCATTAGATGCCGGTGTGAGGCTCTAAAGTGACGCCCTGGTCTGAAGGGACTCCCAGGCGTGTAGCATTAGATGCCGGTGTGAGGCTCTAAAGGGACTCCCTGGCGTGTAGCATTAGATGCCGGTGTGAGGCTCTAAAGGGACTCCCTGGCGTGTAGCATTAGATGCCGGTGTGAGGCTCTAAAGTGACGCCCTGGTCTGAAGGGACGCCCAGGCGTGTAGCATTAGATGCCGGAGTGAGGCTCTAAAGGGACTCCCAGGCGTGTAGCATTAGATGCCGGTGTGAGGCTCTAAAGTGACGCCCTGGCGTGTAGCATTAGATGCGGGTGTGAGGCTCTAAAGGGACTCCCAGGCGTGTAGCATTAGATGCCGGTGTGAGGCTCTAAAGGGACTCCCTGGCGTGTAGCATTAGATGCCGGTGTGAGGCTCTGAAGGGACTCCCTGGCGTGTAGCATTAGATGCCGGTGTGAGGCTCTGAAGGGACTCCCTGGCGTGTAGCATTGGATGCCGGTGTGAGGCTCTAAAGTGACGCCCTGGCGTGTAGCATTAGATGCCGGTGTGAGGCTCTAAAGGGACTCCCAGGCGTGTAGCATTAGATGCCGGTGAGAGGGTTTGAGGCTCTAAAGTGACGCCCTGGCAGCATGACAGTGTTGCCAGATGTGTCTGATCAAATCCCGCCTAAAAGGTTCTCAAAAAACGCCAAAATGAGCTAAATTCAGCCCAATTCGACCAAAATGCATTGATTTCTATGGGCATAAAACTGCTGGGGGAAAAAAAAACGCCAAATGGCTGATTTTTCCCATTCTTACCCGCAGACGGACATCCCAAGCTGCCCAATTGGGCGGGTAATCGCCCAAATCTGGCAACACTGAGTATGAGTTGCCGGCCGTGAGGGTCTTAAGTGACGTCCTGGCAGGCTTCCCTGGTGCTGTCAGCATGGAGGACACTGCCAGACGGCTGTTGCTAGATCCAGGGCTTAGAGACACTTCCTGCAACACAGTACACTTATATTGCCAAAAAACAGCTATATAATATATAATATACAAACCTCAAACTCTGGTGAAGTTGGGACACTTGGTAAACTGTGAATAAAATCAAAATAGGCTACTATAATTTTCAAAACATTCAATCCAGTAATAAGATGGAGAATAGCGTAAAGACAACATAATGACTGCTGAAACCGAGAAAAAAATATTGTTTTGGGGGGCATACGTCTTCTTCAACATTTGCTTCCTTTTATTGCCCCAACTCTTTTGAGACGTGTTATTTTTTCATATTCATGAATATTGCCCAAACAATATTTTTTGTCAGTTTTGACAGCTGGTATGTGTTCTTTACTATTCCCCATATAATGTAATGTAATGTAATGTATTTTGTTATTATTCACAATTTACCTAGTGTCCCAACTTCTGTGGAGTTGAAGTTTGTATCAAGCGTCCTTCAAGACATTAGCTTATATTACCACAAAACAGCTAGAAATATAGCTAGCTTCCTGCAACATGTTAGCTCATATTGCCACAAAACAGCTAGAAATATAGCTTCCTGTGCTTCATTCAGCTTCATTTGTTGTCTTGACAAGTACATGGAGACCTACTGTACATGAACCTTAAGTCACTCGTCCGTCCCGCTGGGCCTTCGAGATCAGTGGTTCTCATTCAACCATTTTGAAGAAATACCCCCCTGACCTCATCATAAGCATATCAACGCCCCCCTGACCTCATCATAATGCCAACCAGTAGTTGTAATAGAAGTAATTGTGAGTCCAATTTTCGAGGGTCCAGGGAATGGAAAAGCACTAGGCCTCGGCTGGGATTTCAGTACGCGCACTCCTCAATCGTCCGGTGCAAAAGTATTTATTGTTGTCAGAATGGTAAAAAGTCATGAATGAAACTTCAATTAAAATAAAGAAGACAGTCCAACTAAATGAAGGTAATATGAAATAGTGATATAATTAAGTGAGTACGGTCGAAATAATGTGACAGACCGGGCTGCGTTTCCCATTCAACTCAAGCACAACCCAAAACCCGACTAAATGCCATATGACATATGACGTCATCCCAAAAGGTCACCCGTCACTTAAAGTAATAAACATAAAAACAAAAACTAAACATAATCCATCCATAACCATTCAGTTAATCTTCCACATAATAATCAAATATCTTATATTTAACCCAAAATATTATCTTATAAGGCCAAAACATAAAAAATAGCAAAATGGCTGTAACATACCGGCCCCTAATTTTGAACCAACAAAATTACAAAAATCAACCAAGGAGCAGCCATCAACAAAACGTCAGAGTAGATAAATCACACATGGCATAATAGACACAGCATCAGCAATAGCATCACATACCCAACCCATTCCCAAAGTCCATTTCAATAGCACAAATCAAAAGTCCTTTTTTTTCGTGTGTGCGCTTATGAGTACGTATGTGTGCATGTTTGGGCGGATGTATGCGTGTGCGCTTGTTTTCATAGTCCATGACAAAAAACGAAAAAAGGTCTTCAGACAAAAAATGTCCAAAAAAATTGCAAGAGCAAATGTCTCTCATTAATGTCCATTAAGTGCAATTTGTCCATCATTTCATGCATAAATTATAATCATCAACTTAGGAATTCATATGCATGTCATGCACCAACCATATACTCCAGCAATCAGTAAACCATACTTCAAGGGCCATGTAATAACATTGTAATAAACCATCATAAGACCTCAAAACAGGTATATTCATTAAATTTCCATGCTTTGCATTCATAAAGTAAATAACTCGTTTCCAGGAAAACAACAAACAAACAAAAAAGGGGGGAGGAGAGAGAAAGGAGAGGGGAAAGGGATAGGAAGGAGAGAGGAACTTGAATTCAATCAGATTCAAGTAAAAGGCACAACTTCGTTATGGGCCTTTCCAATTCGTTGCTTTGGGTTCTAACCCTCACTTTGCGCACAAAGCCTTTGGCATCCTTTATTGTCTCAGTGATGCGCCCTAGGGGCCATGTATTTCTTGGGGTGCACTCTTCTACCAAGAGAACTAAATCTCCTACTGAGAAGTTTCTATGGGGCCTGTTCCATTTCTGGCGCTTTTGTAAGTGGGGTAGATATTCTTTTGTCCATCTTTTCCAAAAGAGGTCACTTAGATACTGGACTTGTTTCCAGCGCCTTCTTCCATAGGACTCGTGTTTACTAAACAATCCAGGAGGGAGGATGGGCTTTCCTTTCAGAAGTAAGAGATGATTGGGTGTAAGCGCTTCAAGATCATTTGGATCATTACTAGAGGGTGTAATTGGCCTGTCATTGAGAATTGCTTCAACCTCACAGAATAGTGTTTGGAGGGTTTCATCGTCAATGATTTGCTGCCTTGTGATGGAACAAAGGATCTTTTTAGCTTCCTGCACCAAACGCTCCCATACTCCGCCGTGGTGTGCTCCATGAGGAGGGTTAAATCTCCACTGTATTCCCTCTTGTGCGAGTGTGGTATGGATTTTATCCTGATTCAAGTTTTTTATTGCTTGTCTCAATTCACGCTGCGCACTGATGAAATTAGTTCCATTGTCAGATCTGATGGCTTTGACCTGTCCCCTCCTACAAATGAGCCTTCTCATGGCATTAATGCAGGAATCAGTATCAAGCGTGTGGGCAACTTCAAGATGTACTGCACGGGATGTTAGACATGTGAATATCACACCATACATTTTCACTGTATTCCTGCCTCTTTTGACCTCAATGGGTCCAAAGTAATCCATGCCTACATGAGTGAATGGAGGTAGGTCCATGACTAGGCGATCGGGTGGTAGGTCAGACATTTTTTGTTGTCCAGCACTTTTGCGTTTGCGACGACATGTCACACATTCTCCTATGATCTTCCTTGCCAGTGCATTAGCTTGAGGGATCCAAAACTGCCTGCGCAGCGTGGAGAGCATATGGTTTCTCCCATCGTGCCCCACTTTCTCATGTATGCAGCGGAGAATGAGCTTGGAAATGTCACTGTGCTTAGGCAAGATGGCCGGATGTTTTGCCTCTTCGGGTAGTGCAGACTTACTCAGCCTGCCACCAACTCTAAGGATGCCGTTCTCCAGCACAGGATCCAGTGTGTACAAAGAGCTTGCTTTCCTGATTGGCTTTCCATTGCTTAAGAGTGACATATCCTCAGAGAAGTGTTGCCTTTGTACATAACTGACTATAGCCTGCTCAGCCTTTTCAAAGTCACTCACTGTAAGAAGGTAAGTTATTTTTTCCATTTTCCTTTTGTGACCAGTTGGTTTGTTTTCATTGGCCTTTTTCTTTTCGTCACACCTTTGCTTAAGTGTGTCTTTGATTTTCAAAATCCATGCAACTGCACGTTTTAGATCGGACCACCTCGAGAAGTATGACAGCAGTTTGGTAGTTGGGCATAATTCCACGGACGAGACTGCTGTGACGTAAACTGAAGCTTCCTCCTTTACTTCAGGATCGTTCTCTGAGATGGTAGGTATGTCTTCAATCATTTCTGGCCATTGAGTGGGGGTTCGAAGAAAGTGTGGTCCATTTAACCACATTTGGCACTGGAGAAAGGCTTTGGCTGACAGGCCACGAGATGCTACATCAGCCGGATTCTCCTTTGAGGAAATGTGCCTCCATTGTTCCACTTTTGTTAGAGAATGAATTTGAGATATGCGATTTGCCACGTACGTCTTGAATCGTTTCGTGCTATTGGCTATGTACTGCAGAACAGTCATACTGTCTGTCCAAAGGACTGAATCTGAAAGTGACAAGTGCAACTCAGTTCTCAGCATACAGTCCAGCCGTGCAGCCAGGACTGCTGCTGCCAGCTCCATTCTGGGGATGGTTGTGGGCTTCATAGGTGCAACTCTGGCTTTCCCGAAGGCAAAGGACACATGGGTGTCACCAGCATCATTTGTGAGCTTAAGATAGGATACGGCGCCATATCCCACCTCACTAGCATCGCAAAAGTGGTGAAGCTGCGCTGATGTAATCTTGCCAAAGCCTGAAGGAATGAAGCTTCTGCCAACACCCAGACTGCTCAAAAGGTGAAGCGAGTTATGCCAACTTTCCCATGCAAGCGCAGTTTCTTTTGGAATTCTCTCATCCCAGCTCAGCTTCAGCTTGCACAAGCTTTGAAGGATCTGCTTTGCAACGAGTGTTACAGGAGCCAGGAAGCCCAGGGGGTCATAGATGGAGCATACGACAGAGAGGAGCCCCCTTCTGGTGAGCTGGTGCGATTTGATGGCAATGCTGAATGTAAACTGATCACTTTCCACATTCCATTGCGTGCCAAGCGCTCTTTCCATCGGGAGTTGTTCCTTGCTGCTCAGATCCAACGTCTGCACTTCTTTTGCTCGGTCCCTTTCAGGGATTGCAGCCAGTACTTTTCTGTCATTGCTAACCCACTTGTTGAGGTGGAAGCCTCCTTTTGCACATAGTTCACGCAGCTGGTGCAGAAGAGACAGTGCCTGCTCTGTTCCACTGACTGCTTTGAGGCAGTCATCCACATAGAAGTTGTGCATTACTGTGCTTGTGACTTCCTCTGCATACTCATGCTGGTGGTCATTAGCGGTTTTCTGAAGGGCGTATGTTGCACAGCTAGGCGACGATACAGCACCAAAGATGTGCACTAACATCCTATGTTCCACAAGCTCTTTGGACAAGTCTCCATTAGGCCACCAGAGGAAGCGTAGGAAGTTGACATGCTCCTTTGCCACACGCACCTGATGGAACATCCCCTCAATGTCAGTCATGAAGGCGACGGGGCCTAGGCGAAAACGGAGCAATGCACCAAGGAGGGTGTTGGTCATATCGGGGCCTTGTAGGAGCTCCTTATTCAAAGAGGTACCACTGTAGGAAGCTGCACAGTCAAAAACTACACGCAGTTTGTGTTTGCGTGGATGGTATACACCATGGTGTGGCAAGTACCACACATTGCCAGTTTCAGTCTGCAACTCACTTGCAGGTACAATTTCAGCCTGTCCTTTTGCAAGCACCTCACTCATAAAGGCCTTATATTCGTTATAGAATTCAGTATTCTTTTCAAATTTCTTGGCCAGATACTGAGCCCTTTGATGTGCAATCTGCCTATTGTTGGGCATGTTCACACTTGTGCTGCGAAATGGCAGTTTGAGATGGTAATGACCATTTTTGAGTTCAGCTGACTCATTAGCAATGTCCAAGAACTGCTTATCTTCTCTTGACATTTCATTCTTTTCATACTGATGCTCTATGAAATCTTCATTGTAGTGCTTAATCAGTAGGTTTTCTAGGCTGCCCACAGATATCCTATTGGCTGTGTAGGAACTGTTTGGGCTACCAGAGCCAAGAGGTCCATTCAAGACCCACCCAAGCTGCGATTTTACAGCATACGGACCACTGTCAACACTGTTGATGATCTTCCATGGCTCTAATGCTTTTGGAGCATTGACCCCTATGAGCAGCCCAATGCTGGCGTCAATAGACTTAATGTCAACCTCCTGCAGATATGGCCATTTTCTTATATCCTGTTGTTTTGGAATGTCATCGTGTGTTACAGGGATTTCATTTTGTGTGAAAACGTCAGGGAGTCTCAGGTAAGTATCACTGTCCAGTGCAGCTACTTCCATGCCAGTTATTTTGAATGTAGACAATGTTTTTTCCTGGCCCATTGTTCTCAAAACAATTTCTGTTCTTTTTCCAGGGGCAGCAAGTTGCTTGGCAAGCTCCTCTGTACAAAAAGTTGCAGAGCTCCCTGGATCCAAAAAAGCGTATGTCTCCACATACTTCGTTCCATGTTCCAGCCTCACTTTAACAGGCACAATAGCAAGAGCACACTTTCCGGCCCCAGTATTGCTCCCTGTAGCCATGGACAAGACAGTTTTTTTTGTTCATTTGGAAGGTCACTTTGATTTCCTTTTTGTGGTATGTGCAAGATGGTTGGGTGCATTTTATTACAAGTTTTGCATTGCAGGCGCTGCTGACAATCCCTGCTAAGATGTCCCTTTTGCACACATCCAAAACACAATCCATTATCTTTCATGAACTGTACTTTTTCGTTGTTTGTCTTTGTTTTGAAACTGTCGCACATTGTCATGGAGTGGCTTTTGTTGCAGAACAGACATGTTGTAAGTGAACTTGGGCTTTTTTGTTTACTTGGTGGTTGTGCTTTTGTTTGCCCAGGTGTTGGTGTTGCAGTAGTGGCAAAGCTGCTTGTTTTGTTTACTTTTGTGGGCATTTTCCTTTGTTTTGAATCAGATGTGGTCTGTATCTCTCCGAAAACTGGGTCCAGCATGATGCGTGCTTGCTTATCAATATATGCCAGTAGGTCACTGAAAGATGCTCTTTGCTTATGTTTTTCGTATATGCTACTGACCACAGAGCGCCATCTCTCTCTGAGCTTGAATGGTAACTTTGAGACAAGAATTCTCAAGTTGGAGGGTGTTTCCAGATCTGATGTGAAATGCATTTCTTTCATTGTGTTATGGCAGGTTTTTAGGAATATTGCATATGATCTCAGTGCTGCTGCATCCTCAGTCTTGATGTGTGGCCATGTCAATACTTTATCCAGGTAAGCAGATGAGATTTTGATGTGATTTCCGAAGTGCCACTCCAACTGTTCTTTGGCCTCCTTATAGCCTTGGTCCGGTGGTAAGTGGAAACAGCTCCTGACCAGGTTCCTTGCCTCTCCAGATGTGTACTGTTCCAGGAAGTAAAGCCTTTGTTGCATATTGTCTGTTTTGGTTTCGATGGTCTGTTCAATTGATTTGATAAAAGTTCTGTATTGAAGTGGGTCACCATGGAAAACAGGAATTTCTCTTTGTGGTAATTGTGATAACATGTTTTGTTTTGCCAGCATTTCGGTTATTTCATTTTGTTTTTTCATCACCTCGAGGAAGTTGGTGTCGTTTGTTGCATTGTGTTGCGCCTTCTGCGCAGGGATTTGTTTAGTGGCATTTAAAGATATTGAGTTTTGTTCTGATTTGACTGTTGGACTGAAACTGAGTTTGACTTTATTTGTGGTGTTACTTGTGGTGCTGTGCTGAGGAGGTTGTTTTGTTTTATCTTTTCCTTTAGTGGTTGGAATAATGTACTCGGTTGAGGTACCAGATGGCGTTGTGAAATTAGCACCGGGCGCTTCATATTCCTGCAGGACCTGTATTTTTGCGTCTGCTTGGGCCATTTTTGTTTCAAGTTCGAGTTTCTTTTTTGCGTTTTGTATTTTCAGTGCTTGTACCTCTAACTCAAGTTCTTTGTCAAGCGCGTCAGTCTGCGCCATTAATTGAGCGCGCTCCACGCGCGTATCCGAAAGCGCTTTGGAAGCGTTGCTGCCCCGACTGGAGGCTACACTCGGTTACTTTTTTGCCGCCACCTGTGAGACGCTGTCATGTGGGGAAACCAAGGTTTCATGCTCATGAGTTACTTCGGCTTGCTGTTCCGTTTCACAAACATTCACTGTTTCACCCTCATTCTTTTCCACTTCATCAGCATTCAGCCACATTTCAACACCTTTTACGAATTCAGTGAAGCTCATTACTTTGGGCTGGTACCAATCCGTGTGATCGTCCTCTCTTTCATCCTCACTCAACAAAGATTGTACATGTTCGTGCACCTGGCCAAACTCATCCAAAAATGACACAAAACTTTCAAGTGCCGTTTTAACTTCATCTGAGGTGTCACCTGCTTCGATCAGAGCATTGATTTTGCTGCGCTTCCTGGTTAACACACTCAACTTTCCTCGCCGACTTCTAATCAACTTATACAATTTCTTTTCCTGTTCAAATTCAATTGCTTCTTGCCCATCATCCACATCTTCCACTTCCAGTTCCATATTTTCCATTTACACGCACAGTGTCAAGCACCACAACCATCCAATAACACTTTACGCACAGCCAACACTTTGCTTTCTTTGCTTCCGCGTTACATTGGCACGGCGGCCGAAGTTGCTTTAAAACCGCATTACTCACGGTTGATGACCTTCATCAAGTTTCGAATGACACAGTAGCGTAGTCCACGGTTCCAGTTGTCCAAATCCAGCAATCCAAATTATTTCGACTTTTGTGAGTCCAATTTTCGAGGGTCCAGGGAATGGAAAAGCACTAGGCCTCGGCTGGGATTTCAGTACGCGCACTCCTCAATCGTCCGGTGCAAAAGTATTTATTGTTGTCAGAATGGTAAAAAGTCATGAATGAAACTTCAATTAAAATAAAGAAGACAGTCCAACTAAATGAAGGTAATATGAAATAGTGATATAATTAAGTGAGTACGGTCGAAATAATGTGACAGACCGGGCTGCGTTTCCCATTCAACTCAAGCACAACCCAAAACCCGACTAAATGCCATATGACATATGACGTCATCCCAAAAGGTCACCCGTCACTTAAAGTAATAAACATAAAAACAAAAACTAAACATAATCCATCCATAACCATTCAGTAAATCTTCCACATAATAATCAAATATCTTACATTTAACCCAAAATATTATCTTATAAGGCCAAAACATAAAAAATAGCAAAATGGCTGTAACAGTAATTGACTGCCCTATGTTGACATATTGTATGTCTCACAATAATCAAATAAAGCAAGGATTTTGTGTTGTATAAATACATTTTTAAATGTGTTTTGGCAACACATTACCCTTGTGTATTGCCCAAACTCAAAGCCAAGTCTAAAAAATACGTTGCCCTGAGTTATATGTCTTGAGATTTCAACTGATCTCTGCTTTGTTTTCCCCCTGTGCGTGATTGTGACTCACAGGAGATCTGCAAAAATCCTCAGTTTATGATC
>NC_085874.1:52230517-52233017 GCF_034702125.1 Engraulis encrasicolus | reverse complement strand
CGATGGTCAGTGGTGGCAGTTGTTTTTGGACCCTCTGAAAGTTGACAACAATCTCCTTGGTCTTGTTGACATTCAGCAGGAGGTTGTTGTCTTTGCACCATCTGGCCAGCAGGTCTACTTCTTCTCTGTAGTGGGTCTCATCGCCCTTAGTGATGAGGCCCACCAGTGTTGTATCATCCGCAAACTTCACTAGATGGTTAGTGCTGTGGGTCGTTGTGCAGTCATGTGTCAGCAGCGTGAACAGCAGGGGGCTGAGAACACAACCTTGCGGAGCCCCCGTGCTCAGGGTCAGGGTGCTTGAGGTGTTGTTCCCTACCCGTACTGCTTGTGGTCTCTGCATCAGGAAGTCCAGCAGCCAGTTGCAGAGGGAGGTGCTGAAACCTAGTTTGTCCAGTTTTCTGATGAGTTGTTGTGGTATTATGGTATTAAATGCTGAACTGAAGTCAATGAACAGCATTCTCACATATGAGTCTTTATTGTCCAAGTGGGTGAGGGCTGGATGGAGGGCAGAGCAGATTGCATCCTCCGTGGATCGCTTGGCTCGGTATGCGAACTGGTAGGGGTCCAGGGTGGGGGGTAGGGTGGCTTTGATGTGTGACAGGACTAGCCGTTCGAAGCACTTCATGATTATGGGCGTCAGTGCTACAGGACGGTAGTCATTAAAGCATGATGGTGATGATTTCTTCGGCACGGGTATGATGGTAGCAGCTTTGAAAAGTGATGGGATGACTGCTTGCTCCAGAGAGATGTTAAAGATGTCTGTGAAGACATCCTTCAGCTCTTCTGCACAATCCTTCAACACTCGGCCAGGTATGTTGTCTGGGCCAGCTGCTTTGCGTGGGTTGATGGTGGCCAGTGTCCTCTTCACACTGGCAGAGGACAGGTACAGGGGTTGATCATGGGGGGGAGGGGGAGTTTTCTGTGGATGAGTGTCATTTTGTGCTTCAAAACGGGCAAAGAAACTGTTCAGGTCGTTTAGCAGAGAGGTGTTGTTGTCACAGCTTCGTGGTGCGGGCTTATAGTCCGTGATGGCCTGTATGCCCTGCCATAGGCTCTGTGCATCTCTGCTGTCTTTGAAGTGTGTTGTTATTTTGTCCGAGTATTCCTTTTTTGCTTTCCTGATGCCCTGGGACAGGTTTGCCCTTGCTGCTTTTAGGCCAGCTACGTCTCCTGCTCTGAAGGCTTTGTCTCTGGCCCTCAGCAGTCTGTGAACGTCTCCTGTGAACCATGGCTTCTGGTTGGCCCTGGTGGTGATGCGTTTTATTTCTGTAACATCATCAATGCATCACGGTCACGGTGTCTGTGTACTCCTCAATGTCAATGTGGTTGCTGTGGGTGGCAGCTGTTTTGAACATGTCCCAATCTGTGGTTTCAAAGCAGTCTTGTAGTCGTGACACGGCTCCCTCTGGCCATTTTCTCACCTCCTTCAGAGCTGGTTTGGTGAGTTTTACCTTTTGTCTGTAGGCTGGCAGTAGCAGAATTGTTAGGTGGTCTGATAGGCCGATGTGGGGGATGGGCTTTGCCTTGTATGCTCCTTGTTTTGGGGTATAAACAAAGTCCAGGGTGTTTTGTCCTCTTGTTGGAAAGTTAACATGTTGGTGAAATTTTGGAAGTACTGTTTTGAGATTTCCGTGGTTGAAATCTCCCATGACCACTGTGAAGGCATCTGGGTGTGCATCTTGTTGTTCACTGATTCCCCGATGCAGCTTGTTCAGTGCCTCGCTTCTGGCGCTGTTGGTGTTGCTAGGAGCGAGGTAAACTGCGACCAGTAGAATGGCGGATATTTCTCTTGGTAAATAGAAGGGTCGGCACTTGATGATCATGAACTCCACTAGTGGAGAGCAGTGTCTCTGTACCACCGTAGCATTTTTGCACCAAGCATCATGTGTGTAAACACATATTCCTCCCCCTCGTTTTTTCTCTGCAAGGGCTCTGTTCGCTCGGTGGCACGTAAGTTGCTCCAGTTGTAAAGCCGAGTCGGGTATGCCGTCGTTCAGCCATGATTCTGTAAACACGGTCACACAGCAGTTCCTCACAGTTTTGTTCGCTGATCTTAGTAGCCGTATGTCATCCATCTTATTGTCCATAGATCTTACGTTTGCCAAGAGAATTGATGGTATTGCTGGACGAGTTGGGTTGGCTGCAAGCCGTGTTTCGACGCCACCTCGTTTGCCTCTCTTCCTAATTCTGGAGCACCTCTTTCGCCGTCTCCATGTAGGCGAAGCAGACGGGTCCGATGTATGCCGCCGTAGTATCCCAAGTTCTTCCAGTGTCTCTGTTGGTATATCCAATACATCGCTTAAGTTGTCCATTCTTATCTGCAACAGCTGTTGCCGACTGTACATGCGTTCCGACATAGTTTCCGACGATAGACATTTCGAATGACACATTATAACACAAATAAACACTGCGAGTTGGGAGAGTAAGGAGTCGCTGCAGCTACGTGCGCCACATCCGGGTCTATTCTATGCATTCTACTACTACTTCTACTTCTACTGCT
>NC_085874.1:52225517-52228017 GCF_034702125.1 Engraulis encrasicolus | reverse complement strand
CTACTTCTACTTTAACTCTACTTCTACTTCCACTTCTACTTCTACTTCTACTTCTACTTCCACGTCCACGTCCACGTCCACGTCCACTTCTACTTCTACTTCTACTTCTACTTTAACTCTGAACGTTTAGGACCTTAGTCCTTCTTCAAGTGTAAGGGGTTTTAATGGCACAGCGCTTACTTTAGGACCTTTGTCAAGTGTAAAGTGGAGTTCCCCTTTAACGTCCTGTGTCCAGTTTCAGCTCGATACGGAACCCGTACTTTTATCTCTACATTCCGAAAAATGATTCTGTATTCCAAGGGGCTTTTGGGGGGCCAGAACCTTGCTGTCCAAGGGCCGCATCTGGCCCTGGGGCGGCCATTTGAATAGCCCTGGTTTAGGACCTTAGTCCTTCTTCAAGTTCAACCTTGGTGAGTCTCGGTGACAAAGTTCCAGGGTGGGGAAGCTTCCTGTTGAACAAACACCCCCCTCATGTCTGGAAGCTTCTCAGTGATTCTCAAAAGTGTGGTCCGGGGACCACTGGTGGTCCGTGACAGAGCTCAGGTGGTCCTCAAAGAGATTTCTACTTTTCCCAGATAAGCAAGCTGAAGGCTGAATTTGTAACATAATTACAAAGACAAACATGTCCGAAGTCCTATTTTCACCACAATAAGGCTTGTAAATGTGAATAAAAAGTAAGTAATCTGCATCAAAAATTAACAGCGTCATATAGTACCCTTCAACTGCCAATTCAGTTAATAGGTGGTCCCTGAACATTTTTGTGGGGACAAAGTGGTCCTCGGTCTGAAAAAGTTTGAGAAACACTGCCGTAGAACAAACACCCCCCTCATGACGAGCTACCCAACGGCACAACGTTTCAGACCTTTGTCCTCCTTCAAGTGCAACCATGGTGAGTCCAGGGTGGGGAAGCTTCCCGTAGAACAAACACCCCCCTGAGCTTCCCAACAACCCCTGGACCTCATCATAAATCAGGGCTCTGCTGCCAGGAACCTCACAGGGCACTAGGCCTTGGCAGCACATCACTCCAGCAGCTTCTCTGGCTCCCCATCAAGTCACGCATTACCTACAAAGTCCTCCT
This sequence comes from Engraulis encrasicolus, assembly GCF_034702125.1. NCBI lineage: Eukaryota > Metazoa > Chordata > Actinopteri > Clupeiformes > Engraulidae > Engraulis > Engraulis encrasicolus. Next base: position 52,226,939 of record NC_085874.1, on the reverse strand, counting down.
CCTAACCTTCAAGTCCTTCCATGGTCTGGCACCCCACTACCAGACCGCCTTCACCCCTATGACCCCTCAAGATCCCTGCGGTCCTCTTCGAAGGGCCAGCTGGTCGTCCCTCGTACCAGGCTCAATGCCACCAGTGGCAGAGCCTTTCATGTACCTGCTCCTTTCCTGTGGGACAAACAGCCCGGCCACATCCAGAACGCCCCTTCACTGGCCATGTTTAAACAACACCTTAAAACACATATTTTTTTCTGGAGGCTTATGGTTGCTAGTTCCACAAGCACACGCACATACCATCAGGGAGAAGGTACGGCAGCATCCCATGCAGTACCACATGTTTCAGGGACAGCAACTCCTTAAGAAGGTCGGATGACCGAAACGTTGTATTACAGTGTGTTGGTGGAATGGACAGTGTGCAGGATTTCTTTACACTTGAATGACAACCCCACTGGGATAATATCCTACGCACCTGCCCAACTACAGAGGTGTGCAAAAGTGTCTTCTTGAACTGTTCAGGGACCTGTGTGTGTGTGTGTGTGTGTGTGTGTGTGATGTATTGTATATGGGGGTGCGTCTTCTGATAAAGCATGTGTGTGTGTGTGTGTGTGTGTGTGTGTGTGTGTGTGTGTGTGTGTGTGTGTGTGTGTGTGTGTGCGTGTGTGTGTGTGTGTTTGTGTTTGTGTGTGTGTGCTAACGCACGTGAGTGTGTGTGTGTGTGTTTATGCGCATGTGTGAGGGTGTGTGTGTGTGTGTGTGTGTGTGTGCGTGCGTGCGCATGTGTGAGTGTGTGTGTGCACAGATTTGTGTTTGTTGTTTGTTGCAGCTGCTGTATGTGAGTGATTCTACGATTTCCCTACGCTTTTGGCAAAAGCAAAATGTCAATTATCAGTATTTTTTTTCGACTAAATGACCTAGATGTTTACATAGTGTATATATTTAAGTTTCCAAACAAACAAATTGCCAAGCTTAATCTTAAATCATTTGATAAATACTCTAATGAAAGCGAACATTTGCTTAATTATTTTGTCAACAGTGTTATGGACAAATACTATGTCATTTCAAACATATATACAAATACTACAGAGTTGAAACAATATATGTTTGAAAGTGCTTATGTCCCTTAGCAGTAATGTTGTCATTAATCTGTGCAACTGATATAGAAAATGTGATTGTTGAGCTTCATAAGAAGGATTTTATGAGTCACTGTGATACAGACTGACAAATTTTTCATCATAAATCCCTGTAACGTCTGATTTGAATATAGTCACCCTCCTTACACAAGACTTCCTTCTCCAGAGATAATCCCTAGTGTATGTTCATAGGATTTTTCCAACACATAAGGGATCAATAGCGCAAAAACACTTTCAAAACAGTCAACGGTGTAACTCAACTGTGTTACGGTCAACAGTGCAGGGGAACAAGTCG